>NW_006408581.1:15692065-15711933 GCF_000296735.1 Chrysochloris asiatica | reverse complement strand
TTGCTTCACAGTGCAGGGATGCTAGTTTCAAAGGACATGCTCCACTCTGGTTCTTCTTTCTCGGTGGCAGTTGGTCTCTTTTTCTCTGCTTACTTGTCTTTCCTTTTATCTTCACAAAAGATTAAAAAATGTTGCAGGACACAACCCTGAGGAAATTTTCTTTCAATTGGCTAGCTGCTTATAACAAATCTCATTATAGAAGTGATTACATTATATCAAATCTCATTGTGGGAGATTACTACTTCTTCTCTGCCAAACCACGGAGAATGCTAATCCAGTCAAATTGACACAAAACCTGTGTATTACATAAATTACTTACTTCAAAAGTCTGGTCTCCCCAGATTTGTATTGGTAGGCACAAAACTGGTGTGGTGGCCATGTTTGACTTCCTCTGACTTCACAAGAAAGAGAAACAAACTCAAACCCAATCCAAGGCCAATTCCTATAAAGCAGAGATAAGACACATACCTTCTCCACTCTTCAACCTTCCTTGCCCTCTTTTGACGCTAAACATCCCTCACACAGCACTCGGTGCTTCGCATTTGGGTAGTGGTGCTGTAGGATAAGCACTTGACCATATGCCCATAGGCTTGGTTTAAACCACAAGGTCAGCGGTTCAAATTCACCAGCAGCTCCTTGGAAACCCTATATAGGGTCACTATGAGTCAGAACTGACTTGACAGCATTTAACAGCAGTCCATTGTAATGGCCACACAGAACTGATAGACAATAGTTATGACTATTGGGTTTGCTAAGGAAGTGAACAGAGTGCAAATCAGGATCAGAAACTATTCAGGATGCAACAGTACTCTAATCAGGATCACTTCTCTGCAAAATTGCAAGCATGCCTCTCTCTTGTCTTTGGCTTCTCAGCCTGTGGCTCCTTTGCTTCCATCCTGCTCAGGCAAGTATTGCAAAGCTCCTTTGTTGTTGTTGTTGTTGTTGTTAAGTGCTGCCAAGTCGGTTCCGACCCATAGTGACCCTGAACAGGGTTTCCGAAGCTGTAATCTTTATGGGAGCAGAAAGCCTCATGTTTCTCCCATGGAGTAGCTGGTAGTTTCGAACTACTGACCTTGCAGTTCGCAGCCTGACTCATAACCACTATGCTACCAAAACTCCTTTAGCCAGTCTATAAAGGCCCAAAGGGCACATTCTGCAAGTCAGTCTCCTGTCTGTAGGCACACAGCTTTCTCAGTCCATGGGTGATGAAACCCACAGCTGCTCTGACCTTCTGTGGTACCTCTGCCACGTCTCTAATTGTTGCTGCTTTTCCAGGTAGGGATCTCATGCTCCATTCATGCTCTTCTTCTTGATCCTGGGATTGTCTGGTCCTGTGTCTCAGATGGCTCCTTTTAAACCTAGCAGGATGGCAAAACTTGCCAATCTCAGCATTAGAGTCTTGTACACCCAATTTGCAGGGTCCGAAACTACCAGTTATTCCGCTGGAGAAAGATGAGGCTTTCTGCTCCTGTAAAGATTTACAGCCTCAGAAACCCTGTACAGTGTCACTATGAGTCAGAACTGACTCCATGGCACATAACAACAACAACAACCCAATCTTTTGGGGAGTGCAGTGGCTCTATACGATAAGCACTGGACTACAAGCCACAATGTTAATAGTTTGAGCCCACCAACCCATTCCATGGTTAAAAACGAGACCTTTCTGCTCCTGGCAAACGAGCATCACCACAGTTACTAAATTCTTTGTTATTATATTCTCATGTCATGTTCTTCTTTGCCTCCCCATCTCAGTCTCTACCACATAGAGCACTATATTAGTTGAATGTCTAAACGAAATGTCCACAAACATACACACACAACTTCAGAGCTTGGAACTAAGTTACTAGAAAGACTATTATTCAAGTAATGTCCTGGTGTGGTGCTTTAGGCTAAGCACTGGATTGGGTAGTCCGAACCCACCAGTTCAATGGCACTAACAACAACAACAATGTCTTTTAGTAGTATGATCTAAAGGTATGGCTTCACAATAACGCAGAGAAGGTGAAGAATGAGTAAAAGTATAAAAAATAACGTTGGCCATGGTTAATAATGGTTAAAGCTGAAGGATGAATACAGGAGGGTTTGTTTTGTCTAGTTGTATATTGCTTTGAAATATTCTACAGTAAAAAGCATTTTAAAAAATGGAAGCAGTAATAATAATCGCAACTTTAACAACTAGTGGAATAATTTTATGCTAACATATTTATGGTACCTTGAATTTACTGGATTTAGCTTTTCTGTACAATGTATTCTTAATTCCCACCAAGTGATTTGGGTGGGAGAAGTCCTGGTGTGGTTCTGTAGGATAAGCACTGGACCACAAGGTTGGTTTGAACCAAAAGTTCGGCAGTTCGAACTCACCAGCCGCTCCTCGGAAACCCTATACAGGATTGCTATGAGTCAGAACTGTCTCAACAGCACTTAACAATGACAACAAAACAACAACATGCAAATAAGGTATACAGGACTCTAAGATTGGAATTGGTTAGTTTTATTATCCAGCTAGGTTTAAAAGGAGCCATCTCAGAAGCAGAAATAGAAGATCCCAGGACCATCAAGAAGGAAGAGCAATAATGGAGTGTGAGATCCCTCCCTAGAAAAGCAGCAATGGCAGAGGCAATGGCAGAGGCGGTGGCATAGAGAGACAGAGCAACTGCAGGCTCTAGCTCCACGGACTGGGGCAGAGGCCAAGGGGCCACATGGCTGAGAAGTCAAAGACAAGAACGAGGCATGTCTGCAGAACAGAAGAGAAGAGGCGTTCCTGACTGGAGAATGCTGCATCAGTTATTTTCTGATTCTCAATTGTACCCTGTTGACTTCTCTAATAAACCCCATAATTGTGAACATTGTTGAATTCTGTGTGGCCATTGCAATAGATTCTGAAATCCAGATATTAAGCAGAGAGTGCTGTGGGGTGGATGGATGGTGTCTGAATAGGGAAAAGAAGGTTGTAGGGTAGAAGCATGTCTGACCTCTGCTTCATAGGAGTTGTCCTTGGACTGATTTTGAGTTTGATTCTCTTTCCCCATTGTGAAGCCAGAGGAAGTCAGACATGGTTTCCACTTGGTTTAAGCAATAGTTAAATTAGGTCTGGGCCTTTTAATCTTGAAAAACAAACAAGCAAACATGCAAACAAAAAACAACTCTAAAACCATGGTACCTCTTTATTGGGCCCCACTGCTGTATCCAAAGACCAATAGCTGTGGCTTGTCATCTGTCTTCTGCTGTCTCTGCTTGCTTGCTTGCTTGTTTCAGATCTTTTATATCTCAACCTGGCATCATTAACCAATCCCATGCAAGAAGATGTATCTGGCCTAAACAAGGGTACAGAGTTCCTGTGTCTTGCAAAAGGTTAACACATTGACTGCTAACCAACAGGTTGGCAGTTTGAGTCCGCTCAGAAGCACTTCTGAAAAATCAGCCGTTGAAAACCCTGTGGAGCACAATTCTACTTTGACAAACGTGGAGTCTCCATAAGTAGATTTTTGTTTATGTTTTAAACCAGGGTACAAGTTGGACTTTTGAGATGAGTCTTTCAAATCTAGAAATATTTGATATCAACTCCTTTATGCTATGAGAGAATTTTGAAAAGAAATGAAATCTTTAACATTGCTCACAACTTTACTGTTGAGAAAGAACCACAGACACTCAGGAGGTGTGCCCTAGTGCCACATGACAAGAAGAAATTATACAAAAAAGGCTGTTGAAGAAATGCTTATGCAAAATGCCTATATTGCCCCTCCCCTCCATGTGTGAGAAATAGATTCAATACTTGTACATGGAAAAGAATATTTAAGGGGTTTCAAAAAGTTCATGGAAAAATGGAATTAAAAGATAATGGAACTTTTCCATAGACTTTTTGAAGCCCCTTCGTAGATACTGGATTCCTACTATGTATTATAAAAACATTGAGTTACGGCAAAGACAAAGACTTGGTCTGCGGAACAGCTTGTATTTTGGTTAAAGCTACAATATATGTACACAAAACCTACAAAATAACTATCATGTAGTAAATGAATGGTGACTAGAGGAGGAGATTCCTGTGTACTTTGACACTTGAATTGACCTTTAAAGAAAACAAGATTCCACAAAACAGTAGATAGGAGAGGAGGAAAAACTCCCAGCAAGAACTGGCCTGGTGTGTGGTGTAAAACACAAATCGAATGAATAAGTGAGGACATTGGCTCATGAATTCATCAGATCAGATTGCTGCATGCTGCTTAAAGAATTTATATAATGAAGTTCAGGAAAATTTCTAATGCAAATCTTGTAAATCAGTAGAACCATAAAATTAAAAGACAAGGAATACTCCCTTCCCAAATGATAAATGACTATCTGGTAGAAAATATTTGCAACAAAAGATTAATATCCACAATCATAAAAGAAATGCTAAAAATCCATAAGGAAAAGAATGCAACAGAGAAGTGGGCAGTGGTGGTAAGTAGGCAAAGAACAAAAGATAAATTAATGGCCAAATATGAAAGGACGCTTAATCTCGCTAGTAATCAGGGAAATGCAAATTAAAACAGTAACAGAGTACCTATCTTTCCCTCAACTGAGCCACAAAAATTAAAAAGTTTTGTTAAGGTTGTGGGAAAACTGAGTCTCATAATATTGATTGGTTGGTTGGTTATGTGCCGTGGAGTCGGTTCCGACTCATAGTGACCGTGTACAGGGTTTCTGAGGCTGTAAATCTTTACGGGAGCAGAAAGCCTTATCTTTCTCCTGCAGAACAGCTGGTAATTTCGAACTGTTGACCTTGCGGTTCACAGCCTGATTTGTAACCACTACGCTACCAGAGCTCCTTCTCATAATATTAGTAAAATGTATTTTTATGGACTTTTTTTTTTTTTTAATATAGATCTGCGAAAGGGCAAGCTACAAAAAAGACTAAGATGTTCATGCATTGTGAAATTCCACTTTAAGGAATTGAATCTTCAAAATTATTTAACTACACAAAGACATGTATATCAAATGTTTATGGAGCATTAGTTGCAATACTGAAAACATGGTAACCATCTGAATGTGCATCAGTAAATAATGACTCCTCGCTTAAGGAGTATATTGTTATCTGATACTTTATATTTACAATAGTAAAAACTTTACTATCCAGCAGTTTTGTGCATTAGCAACACACATCTGACAGTAGAGAATGCTGAAGTGTGAGGTGTGAGTAAAGCTATCTGTGATGGTTAAAGTTGTATGTCAACTTGACTGGGCCACGCTCCTCAGTGGTTTGGCAGTAACATAATGATGCAATTTGGCAGATAGTTAATGGTACAGTGGTCCTCCGTTTTGTGATTTGATGTGTTCATCATCCATTCTCACAGAACACCTAATTATGTTGGTACAGAAAGGATGCAATCATCCAATAAATTATTAAATTCTAGTGTATCCACATCATGAAATAGTATCTAGCGATGCAAACAGAATGTAGTTGCTCTGTCTGTACTGACCTGAAAAGATCTATATTACACAATAAATTTTTTTAAAGTCAATAGATAATACATATGTCATAATAGTATGTAAGTAAAAAAATATATGAAGTATACATTGACTAATACACAACTTTCAACAGTCTACTTCCGGGAAGAGAGAGATTGGGGTATGTGGGTAGCAGATAGGGAGAAAGGTTGCCACATGCGTATTAAAAGCAATTGAAGTATCAGTATATTATTCCTTGAGCCACTGGCAATTCTATACACAAAGTCATCTCACTTTGCACTTTTCCTACTATTATTGAGTGCCCTCAAGTCTATCTTTGGCTCTTAGCAGAATGGCCCACAGGGTTTCTAAACTGCATTCTTTATGGAAGAAGATTTGCCAGGTTTTTCTCTTTGATTCACTGGTGAGTTCAAACCATCAACCTTTCTTTTTTTTTTTTTTCCCAAACCACCAATTTCTCTTTTGATTAGCAGTTTAGCTTTTGTGCCACCAGGGTTCCTTTTCCTACTATTAAGGGTTTATATAATTTACTGAGTTGAAAAGAAACAAAGAGTTCATTTATACTAATAGTACCCTTTCAATTACATATGAAATAAAAACATTTATTGAGAGCCAGCCTCGCTATGAATTGGTAGCAACTCGATGACACCTAACAACATTATATGACATGAATTGTACTAATGAGCACAGGGAGCTCACATAAGCCCCAAAGCATTATTAAAGATCAGGCATAAAATGTAATGAAAGTCCAGAATATAGAGCCTGCTATAGGTAGTGTAGTGGTTATGAATCGGGCTGCGAACCTCAGGGTCAGCAGTTCAAAACTACCAGCTATTCTGTGGGAGAAAGATGAGGCTTTCTGCTCCCGTAAAGATTTACAGCCTGAGAAACCCTGTACAGGGTCGCTATGAGTCATAACTGACTCCACGGCACATTACAATAACAATAGGCCTGGTGTGGCGCTGTGGGCTAATGTGTCAGACTGCAAAGCCTCTTGAACTGCAAGGATGGTGGTTCAAGCTCACCAGCTGCTCCTTGGAAACCCTATACAGGGTCACTATGGATGGGAATTGACTAGATGGCACTTCATAACAACAAAAAATAGGCCCACGAGTCAAAGAATGCTTTCTGTAGAAAGGAAGCTTTGAGAAGCATTTGAATCCATGGCCATATTACAGTTCAATCCATATTACAGTCCAATATCTCTGTTTCAGTAAGAGGTAATCAAAGATAGTCTCATGTTTCTAGAGGGAAACCAGTCATAGAAAAAGGCCTATCTCTATCCATAAAAATAAAACAAAACAACAACAACAAAAACATATTAGCAAATCAGAATGATGTTTAGTTGTTGCTATTGTTAAGTGCCAACTCATAGTGACCCTGTCTAGGGTTTCCAAGGAGCAACTGGTGGGTTATGGTTAGCAGTCCAGTGCTGATCTTACAGCACTACATCAGGAGTCTGAGATACTACATATTGTTTATGTTGTTAAGTACCGTAGAGTCAGTTGCGACTCACCCTACACAGGGGTTTCCGAGGCTGCAAATCTTTATGGGAGCAGAAAGCCTCATCTTTCTCCCGTGGAACAGCTGGTACTATTATCTACTGCAAAATATAATGTTCCTGGTAGTGGTGGCTGTGTGCCATGAACTCGATTTGACTCATAGAGACCCTGCATAGGGTTTCCAAGGCTATAAATCTTTATGGAATCAGAAAGCCTCATCTTTCTCCCATGGAGCAGCTGGTAGATTCAACTGCTGACCTTGTAGTTAGCAGCCCAATTTGTAACCCACTCGAACCACAAGGCCAGTAGTTCAAACACACCAACTGCTCCTCAGAAATCCCTCCCATACAGAGTCACTTGAGAGCACTTAAAATCATAACACTACCAGAGTCCCTTAACTGGCAGTAGTAGTTGTTGTTAAGTGCCATCGAGTCGGGTCCGACCCATAGCGTAGTTGTTGTTAAAAGCCATCAAGTCAGTTTTGACTCATAGTAACCCAATGTAGGGTTTCCAAGGAGCGACTGGTGGGTTTGAACCATCAACCTGTGGTTAGCAGTCCAGTGCTATCCTACAGCACCACACCAGGATTCCAGTGTTGTTGTTGTTGTTGTTAAGTGTCATCAAGTCTGTTCTAACTCATAGTGACCTTGTATAGGGTTTCTGAGAAGCGGATGGTAAATTTGAGTCATTAACCTTTTGCAGTTCAAACCGACCTTGAGGTCCATTCTCCAGGAGCAGTTCCTAGAAATATGCAGCTGTGTTTTCAATGTGATGCTGACCTTTTTGCCTTTTGCCAAGTCAATTTAGGGGATCTGATTATTTCATGTATCTTGACCAATTGTTTTAGGTTGATTATATCCTTGGAAAATCTCTATTCCTTTCATGGATATTTTTGAATTAAGCATAGTAATTTTTTATCCTCAGAAAGCATTTTCTTTTGCACTTATTTATTTGATTAGATGTTTGTATATGATTCTGTTGTTTTTAGCAGACATCTCTTCATGCACAATGGAGCAGAAATGTTGCCCAGTTCTGGGCCATCCACATGATCATCAATTACTGAGCTGCCCACTGTGATCCATAATGTTATCACTGGTTGATTTTCAGAAATGAATCATCGGACCTTTCTTCCTACTCTGTCTTGTCTGGAAGTGTTATTGAAACTTATTCAGCTTTATAACACCATGAGGACCTCGCCTGTCAGATGGGTGGGTGGTGTCTGTACATGAGGTACGTTGGCCAGAAATTGAACTAGGGTCTCTCTCCCTCATGTTGTTGTTGTTATGTGCCATGGAGTCAGTTCCAACTCCTAGCGACCCTGAACAGGGTTTCCGAGGCTGTGAATCTTTACAGGACCAGAAAACCTCATCTTTCTCCTGCAGAAACAGCTGGTAGTTTTGAACTGCTGACTTTACGGTTCGTAGCCCGATTAGTAACCACTATCTATGGAAGGTGAGAATTCTACCACTGAATTATCATTGCCCTTTAGTTATATATTATTAATGAGACACAATTTGTTACTTTTTCAGGAAATTATGGAAAGTAATTTCATGGTTGTTGTTAAGTGCCATTGAGTCGGTTCTGATCCATAGCGACCCTGAACAGGGTTTCCGAGGCTGTAAATCTTTACGGGAGCAGAAAGTCTCCTCTTTCTCCTGTGGAGCAGCTGGTAGTTTCAAACTGCTGACCTTTGGGTTCGCAGCTCGATTCGTAACCACTACGCTACCAGACTTCCTTAATTTCATTAGAAGGAGATAATTGAAATTAGTGCCACATTAACCCTGATACTCAGTATGTAACTATATTTGACCATCCTGACATGTTGTATATATATTGTACAGGAGAAGTCTAGTATGTTTTAAAAGGCAAGGCAAATAATTTCCTAGGAATTCATGTTTTCAAGGATATGGCCAATAACATACTTTTATGACAACTTGGGAAATCTCTTAAAAAGGGAGAGGTTTATGACAGAAATGGTGATAAAGCTTTAAGTACACATGTGATTAACTATATTTCAGCCATTCAAGTTAACTTCTACCTATATTTATGGACTTGCTTGCATAATATATGAAGTTTGTAGGAAGTACCTAGAAGATAAACTTACACAGACAAATATATTCAAGTTTGAAAATAAACCACAGTTCATGCTGGGCAACTAGTTTACGAACAATTTTGTAACATAAGTGAATATGTCATTGATCTCAAAAAAAATTTTTTTTCTTATTTCAGAGTTAATATAAGATGATTAATTATTATTTGAAAGCCCAGTATAGTAAGTTAACTACAGAAAGAAGCATCAGGGATTGATTAGCTGAAAAATCAGTAAATTCCATGATAAAAATTTGATTCTATTCAAACCAGCTTAAAGAAATGGATAATTTGCACATATGATGATGTCCCAGGAGACAATGATTTCCTACAAGCTTCATCCCGGAACAAGACTCATTTCTACTGACAAGTATTACTTGATCGATAGACTTTGCATTTACCACAAGAAATGACCTTTCATGGTTAATATGTAACTGATTATTGTTCTTCCTCTATAATAGTCTACATTTTACACTAGAGAAACACACTGTGTACACTTAGCACCCTAAAACACTAAAACATGACAAGTGCTGATAGTATACATTCATACTATTGTGTTTGACTTTGTACAATGGTTATGGTACATCTATATTGTGCAAACCCACTGTTTC
Organism: Chrysochloris asiatica; assembly: GCF_000296735.1. Lineage (NCBI taxonomy): Eukaryota > Metazoa > Chordata > Mammalia > Afrosoricida > Chrysochloridae > Chrysochloris > Chrysochloris asiatica. Next base: position 15,702,287 of record NW_006408581.1, on the reverse strand, counting down.
CGTTCTTGTTGAGTTCAATATAACTTTTACATAATATTTCGGAAGGAATCGTCAAAGACATTCTTTTTAGAGTCCTGCTACCCACAAGGTTGGTAGTTCAAACCCACAGCTACTCCTTGGAAATGAGTCAGAACTGACTCGATGTACTCAGCAACAAACAGCAAAACATTAAAAAAAAAAAAAAAAAGCCTCTAATGATGACAATTGAGATGTTGAATGATAATGTATGTGGAAAAGAAAGTACTCCATTCTAATGAAAGCAAATTACTCTAAAATCTTTGTTGTGGAAAATTAAAACTAATGACATGTTCATGCTGCAATGCAAAATTGCCTGTAACCTAATTTCCCAGTGTGAGATGCAGTTTATTTTCAAACTTAAATAACTTGTCCATTTAATAATTTGCTTTTGCCCATTACTGCAAAAGAGCCCTTTAAAACAGCCAACTTTCTATTCCATTAATTGTCAAGAACCATCCAAGGGAGTTTCATTTATTTCCCCTGTGATAATTTTATTTTTCCCCCCTATGATAAATTTAACAGTTTAAACTATTTAAAATTATTCATATAACTGAGCACTCTAGCTATTTAATAAACGCAAATAAATGTTGCTGTCTTATTTCGTTGAAAATGGCTTGGGACCTGTTTTTTTCTTGATTCGATAAAGGTTTCCAGTGGCAACGGAATTAGCCAGGTAAGGGAAGGTCTTTGAGCAGGTTCAGTCACACTCTATTGTGTGTGATAGTATCTAGTGAAGTTTTTAGATTATCCTGCGGAGGGAACAAAGCTAGGTTACACTCTCTCCAGCTCCGGGGTAAACATAATTGTTCTTCATCCCTGCTGGCTGGAACGAAGGCACTGTGGCACTGCTGCAAAGCTAATTGCTACCATAATTAAAGGGGGGTGGGGATTGAAGGGTTGGGGAACAACAGAAATGACTGGAAATGTGCTAAATGTGCTAATTCAGTATGGTTTAAACCTCAGAGAGATGATTTCCCTCCTATACAGGCTTGGTAGGTTCCACTTATAGCTTTAAATCATGAATTCCAATGTTAATTTAACATTGAAAAAATTTCACTTAAGTTGGAAAGTAGAAGCTAGTTACCAGATGTAAGTGTTTAGTATTCCAGCCAGGTGGGTAGAAAGCCTCATTTTTGGGTTTAATACAATCTACAATAACAAATGCAATCACTTGGAAGGTTCCTGTTTATTAGGGCAGACCTTGTTCCCCGCACTGGCTTTGCCCCATACCATTTCATAAAATACGCAACTTTCAAACCTTCTCCACACACGGCGATTTCACTCTGCTGTTGAGAAATTCTTCCGCATATCTAACTAAAGAGCCCTATCTGCAGTTTAGCAATCTCATTTCCTCACACCTTCAGTGGAATTTAACTTTCTATATTGACACAAAGTTTTCTCAAAACACAACAAAACAAAGGAAATAAACTTAATGCCACAAAGTGAATATGCGATGGCTTTAAAAACCAAACCAAACACCCAACTCTTTTCCTTCTCTCCAAACCGTACTGAACTCAGATTATTTATTTAGATTCAAATTTAAAAACAAGAGTTCAGGATTCACCATTGTTCAAGTTGTGGGTTCCCATAGGTTGCTTCTAAAGAGAAACAGACTTCTGAACTACCAGGGTGATAATGGGTAACAGGTTAGCAAACACATTCAGTTATAGCTTTACCATTTGTTACAAGTTTTTTAAGGGAAAATAAAATACTATTAAGATTGAAATCTTATTCTTCAATCGAATAACTATTCTGAATTATGAGTATTAATGAGAACAGTCATAATTATAGCTTTTTGCTACTTGGCCTAAAATAATCGTTCTACTATAATTAGATTTGAAAGGGAACTAGAAAAGACTTTCAATAAAATGCTGTTCCAAAGTCCCTCCAAAACTGCTTGCCTGTAATTAAGGTGCATTTACAAATCTGATATTCCTTAAAAGAAGTATTAACATTACAAAGACCAATTATTCATGGTCAAACAAAGGAGATTGGGATTCTCTGATCAAAGCAGTAATCTCTTTTACAATTGTTATTTTTGAAGTATCTTCAAACAGGACAAACATACGTTGTCTATGTAAACAGGTATGGCTATGGGCTAATTTGCTGCTTCCAGGATTAAATGCTTTTCCCACAGGGCTCAAACTTAGTTTTGAGCTCCAAACCCTAAACTGCTGATGTTAAGGAATTTTTTGTTAAGTGCCATGGAGTTGACTCATAATGATCCTGTATAGGGTTTCTGAGGTTATGTCTTTCCAGGAAGCAGAAAGCCTCTTCGTTCTCCCAAGGAGCATTTGGTGGACTCCAATCACTGACCTTGTGGTTTGTAGAGACCTGGTGGGGCGCTGTGGATTAAAGCGCAGTATTACAAGGTCAGTTTGAACCTCAAAGTCAGCGGTTGAAGCTCACCAGCTGCTCCTTGGAAATCCTACACAGGGTCACTATAAGTCGGAACCGACTCAACAGCACTTAACAACAACAAAGGTCATCTTCTGCCAATTGTCTGTCAGTTTGCAGTATTGTGGTGGCTAACACATAGTTGTGATGCTGGAAGCTAGGCCATCAATATTTTAAACACACAAGGTTGGCTTGAACCACAAGGTTGCTGGTTCAAACTCACCAGCTGCTCCTAGGAAACCCTATACATAGGGTCACTATGAGGCAAAACTGAATCAATGGCACTTAACAACAACAAGGTCCTGGTGTGGCGCTGTGGGTTAACATGTTGTTGTTGTTGTTAAGTGCCGTTGAGTCGGGTCCGACCCAACATACCAGACTGCAAAGCCGTTTGAACTGCAAAGTCAGTGGTACAAGTTCACCAGCTGCTCCTTGGAAACCCTAATCAGGGTCTCTATGGGTCGGAACTGACTCCACGGCACTTAACAACAACAAGGTCACTCAATAGTGGACAAGTTTCAACAGAGGTTCCAGACTAAGACAGGTTAGGAAGGAAAACCACATGATTGACTTCTAAAAATCAAAGTTGGCAGAGAAGTGTTTCATTCACAGTATCTCTGTGAGTCCGAACCGACTCCATGATACCTAACAACAAAGGTCACCGTATGTTTTTAATATAACCTTGTCCATTTCTCATTGCTGCTTGTTTTTTAAAAATGTCAAAAGCTTTCTAAATGATCAAAGGCTGACAGGCATGGACATTAAGTGAAAGAGTACTGAATCTGCGTTGAGAAAACTTGAATTTGAGTTAGACTTGGGTCCGTTTCTAGTTGTATGTTGTCGTTACGTGCCGTGGATTTGGTTCCAACTCATAGCAACCCTGTACAGGGTTTCCAAGGCTGTAAATCTTTACAGGAGCAGAAAGCCTAATCTTTCTCCTGTGGAGCAGCTGGTAGTTTTGAACTGCTGATCCTGATGAGAGCAGCCCGATTCGTAACCACTATGCTACCAGCATGATTTTCTAGCAGTATGGGCACGAACAAATTCCTTAACAATTCAACATTTCCTGACATGTAAATAAGGATAATAGCAGCTGAGGTGACTAGGTTGTTTAGAAGGCTAAATGAGGCCTCAGGATATGAGGCCTTTGTAAACACTGAAGCACTATCTAAACGTGAAGTGCTTTAATTTACATAAGAATATATGTTTTAAAACTTCATTGTGTCTCTGGATAAACATCCTTTGAGTCCCAAAGAGTAAAACAACAAAACAAAACAAAAAGCCATTAACACATTATAACAACTTATGCTAAATGTACTTCATGAAATTCTGGCTCTGTGGTTCAGGAAAGTTAAACAGGTTTGTTTGTTTCTTTCCTTCTTTTTAAGGGATGCTCAGAATTCTTTGACTCACCAAGAGAATCACAGTAGTGTGAAATGTATGTCAAACATTTGACAAAAGAACTTCTTTAGCCAGAGGCTGTTAGAAGGACTGATGTTCCTCTGAAGAGACATTGGGAATCACATTGTCTTCTGTACTAAAGCTGTGGGCCCAACTTGTGCTGCTGGTTAGGTTGAGTGTTGTTATTGTTAAGTGTCATGGAGTCAATTCCGACCCATAGCAACCCTCTATAGGGTTTCCAAGGAGCAGCTGGTGAGTTTGAACCACCAACCTTGAAGTTCAAACGACTTTGCAGTCTAGTCTGACCCATTAGCCCATAGAGCCACACCAGGACTCCTGGTTTGGGTGGAGACACTTAAATACTCCAGAAATCTTTTTGGCCTATACAATTTGGTACAAGTGAACCATGGTTGTAGAGTATCGTAAAATAGACAGTGTAAAGAGATTGTAAAAGTTAGCTACTTTGAGACAATACAGGAGTGTGTAGCAGTCCCACCATTTATAAACCTAGAGACTAAGTACATTTTTCATTTATAGAAGCTGGTATAACTCACTCCTCAGAAACCCTATGAGTTTGAACAGAATCACTGCTATGGTTGGAACCAACTTGACGGCAGTTAACAACAATAACAACAACAAAGGTGGCAAAACAGAGATAATATTTATCCAAAGATTGTGGCCACAATTCAATAAATGCATAGCACAGCTGTGTAATAAATAGTTGTTGTTAAATGCCATCTAGTTGGTTCCGATTCACAGTGAGTCTGTAGAAGATTTCAGAGAAGCAGCTGGTAGGTTTGAACTGCTGCCCTTGTGGTTTGCAGTACAGTGCTTATCCTATAGTACCACACAAGGAGTCCTATCAAATGGTTTTTGTTTTTGTTAAGTGCCCTTGGTTCCAACTCATAGCAACCCTGTACAGGGTTTCCGAGGAACAGCTGGTGGGTTTGAACTGCCAACTTTGTCGTTCACAGTCCAGTGTAATTTAATAAGTGGTGGATTTAATTTTTTTCTTTCTCTTTTTTAGGAAATGGCTGAGTTAAAAGCGTGACTTTGCTTACATCACATGGAAAGTCAGTGGCATTGCTAGAAAGGGCTATGATTTTGGAAACTCCTCACGATTAAGGAGCTCTGGTAGCATAGTGGGTACAAATTGAGCTGCCAACCTCCCAGTCAGCAGTATGAAACTACCAGCTGTTCCATGGGAGAAAGATGGGGCTTTCTGCTCCCGAAAGGATTTACAGCCTCGGAAACCCTGTACAGGGTCACTATGAGTTGGAACTGACTCCATGGCACATAACCACCACCTCACGATTAAATTTGACTCCACTTCTATAGAATAGATTATAAAAGAAACTCTTTGTAAGAATGAAAGTAATTAGTCCTAGGAACTAATATTATTTCAATAATAAGAAGTTGAGGGGTCCTGGTGTGGCGTGTGGGCTAATGCTCTAGACTGCAAAGACTATTTGAACCACAAGGTTGGAGGTTCAAGCTCACCAGTCACTCCTCAGAAACGCTGTACAGAGTCAATATGTGTCGGAACCAACTTGGAGTCACTTGACAAGAACAACAACAAACTAAAAACAACTACTTTTCTTTTTTGATGGAGCTATTAGACTGGTAAAAGCCCAAGGAGCATGTTAAGTGTTTGGCTTTTAACCAAAAGGGAGTCAGTTTGAGCCCACCAGATGCTCCAAAGGAGAAATGTCCTGGTGATCTGCTTCCGTTTCTCTCAAGATGACAGCCTAGGAAACCCTCTGGGGCAGCTCTACTCTGTCCTATGGCAGGAGGAGTTGGAATCTGCTGACCTTGCACAACATTAGATTGGTAAGCAGCCAGGAGGGATGCCAGAAGCATGAGGAAAAATATCCTTAGTTATTCTTGCAGACGAGATAATGTGATATGTAAATTAGGTAACAATCCAGTAAAATTAATTTACAGCTAGTTGAAAAGCCATACCTAGTGATTGATTTTAACCTAAATGGAAATGTTTAACGTATATCACAGGGCTCCCTATTTGATTTTCACATGATCAACATTTTAGCAGTGATTTGAAAGAAGACACAAGTTGGTGCTATAGGTTCTAACTCACAGCAACTCTGCATACAACACAAGGAAACACTGCCTGGTCCTGTGCCATCCTCACAATTGGAGCCCATTGTTTGAGCCCATTGTTGTAACCACTGTGCCAGTCCATCTCATTGAGGACCCTCTTTTTCAAAGTTCATTTTGCTGACCCTCTGCTTTATCAAGCATGATGTATTTCTCCAGGGACCGATCCCTCCTGAAGACATGTCTAAAGTAGAGAAATTAAATCTTCCTATCCTAGAATCCTGGTGTGGCACTGTGGGTTAATGCACCAAACTGCAAAGCTGTTTGAACTGCAAGGTTGGCAGTTCATGCTCACCAGCTGCTCCTTGGAAACCCTATTCAGGATAGCGATGGGTTGGAACCGACTCGATGGCACTTTACAACAATAACATCAACAACATCCTGGTGTGGTACTATGGGTTAATGCACTGCACTGCAATGTCAGTTTGAACTGCAAGGTCAGTGGTTCAAGCTCACCAGCTGCTCCTCAGAAACCCTATACAGGGTTGCTATAAGTTAAGACCTATTCAATGGCAGTTAGTAACAACAATTCATTATGATGTTGTCCTGATATGATACTGTAGGATAAACACTGGACTGCTAACTGTAAGGCCAGCAGTTTAAACCCTCCAGCTACTCTTTGGAAACCTGAATCAGGGTCGCTATGAGTATGAACAAACTCCACAGCACTTAATAGCAAAAACAATGGGTTAAGGTGAACAATGAATAAGGAAGATCATAGAAGAATTGACGCATTTGAGCTGTAGTGTTGTAGAAGAATATTGAAAGTGCCATAGACTGCCAAAAAAACAAAGTCTCTGTTGGAAGAAGTACAGTGAAAATGCTTCTTAGAAGCCAGCATGGTTCTTTGTCACTCATAACAATGAACATGTTATCAAGAGGGACCAGTCTCTGGAAAAGGACATCATGCTTGGTTAAGTGGAGGTTCAGTCAGTGAAAAAGAGCAAGACCCTCAATGGGAAGGATTGGCATATTGGCAACAGCAATGGACTGAATCAGAACAGTTGGGAGGATGGGGCAGGACTCGGCAGTTTCTTTCTGTTGTGCATTGGGTCTCACTTTGTGTTGGACCCTAACCACATGGATTAAAGTAGAGTCATGGTATGGCATTGTAGGAAAAGTACTGGACAGCTAACTTCAAGGTGGGCAGTTCGAATCCATAAGTTGCTCCTCAAAAAACCCTATACACGGTCTATATGAGTCAGAACCAACTTGATGACACTCAACAACAACAACAAAGATTAAGGTGGAACTAATGATTAAGATACCCCCCACCTCAATAGAAAGGCGCTCTAGTAGCGTAGTGGTTACGAATCGGGCTGCGAACTGCAAGGTCAGCAGTTCAAAACAACCAGCTGTTCTGCTCCCATAAAGATTTACAGCCTCGGAAACCCTGTACAGAGTTGCTATGCGTCGGAACTGACTCCACGGCACACAGCCACCACCACCTCAATAGAGGGTGTGATTCAAATCACCATCCCTAGTTTCCCTTGGAGGCCTGGTCTGAATTCAGTACATAGAAATAATTGGCAAGGTTTTCTTTCTTGCTCTGGATCTTGCATCTGGCTCATCTCCCTCTGGCCTCCAGTTCATAGGACTTGTGGCCCATCACCTGACCTGACTCACCAGCTCCTTCAGTATGTGTATTAAAAACCTGTCTCATCTGACCTGCCAATTTGGGTTCCTCAGTTCCCAAGACTCCATGGGTGAGAAGAATCCTTAAGACTGACTTCTGAATTGATTTGGGACTTGCCAGTTTCCACAACTGTGCTAGTTGTTTCCTTGTCATTTTTGTGTCTGTGAGATGTTGTAGTGTATTACAGATCCCCGGGATGTGAAAGAAAGGAGGAATGCTGACTGATAGCAGAGATTATGGAGTGGTATAACATGTTACCAGAGCTCTGGTGTGATGCTGTAGGATAAGCACTAGACTGCTAACCACAAGAATTGGTGATTCAAACCCACCATCTACTTCTTGGGAACCCTATACAGGGTCGCTATGAGTCAGAACTGACTCTATGGCACTTAACAACAACAACAACAAATAACATATTACCATCACTCATCTGTCAGTCTTGATGAACTGTGTTTGGCTTGCATGTTGCTGCGATGCTAGAAGCTATGCCACCAGCATTTTAAATACCAGAGGGTCACCCATGGTGGACAGGCTTCCACATTGCTTCCAGACTATGACAGACTAGGAAGAAGATGAGGCAGACCACTTCTGAATGGTTGTTGTTGTTGTTAAGTGCTGTCGAGTCGATTCTGACCCATTGCCATCCTGTATAAGTGAGTTTGAACCCAATGCATTAACCCACAGCGTCATACTAATACTCCTCTGAATGGTTAGCCAGTGAAAATCTTATGAATAGCAGTGGAACATTGTTTGATGTAGTGCCTTAAGATGAGCCCCTCAGGGTAGAAAGCACTCAAAACACAATTAGGGAAAATATGTTGCTTAACAGTAGAGCTGACCTTAATGACATGGATGGAGCAAAGATTTTTGGACCTTTATTTGTTGATGGGATAAACTCGAAATGGGAAGAAACAACTGCAAACATGCATTAATAATTGGAATGTAGAAGGAATCTAAGAATGTAAGTATAAAGTATGAGTCTAAGACAATTGGAAATCATCAAAAGTAAAATGAAATGCATAAAGACTGATATCCTACACATTGTTGCTAAATTGTTAACAAGTCAGTTCGACCAATAGCAAGTCAGTTGCGACCAATAGCGACCCTGTATAGGGTTTCAGAGAAGCTGAAATGGACTGGTATTGGCCATTTTGAATCAGACAATCATATGGTTTACTATGATGGGAATGGTGTCACATTTATAATGAAAAAGAGTATTTTAAGATCTATCTTGAAGGTCAATATTGTCTCTGATAGGATATTCATATGTCTACAAGGAAAACAGGGAGTCCTGTGATGCGGTGAGTTAATGTGTTTGACTGCAGGTTGGTTTTAACCTCTAGGTCGGCGGTTCAAGAGCACCAGCCACTCTTTGGAGACCCTATACAGGGCTGCTATGAGTTGGAACTGCCTCAACGGCACTTAACAATAACAACAAGAAAAACCAGTTAATACCACTATTATTAAAATTTACACAATAACCACTAAAATCAATGATGATGAAATTAAAGAACTCTACCATATTAGCATAGTGATTACGAATCGGGCTGCGAACGGCAAGGTCAGCAGTTCAAAACTACCAGCGGTTCCGGCCGAAGAAAGATGAGGCTTTCTGCTCCCATAAAGCCTCAGAAACCCTATACAGGGTCGCTATGAGTCGGAGCCGAGTCCACGGCACACAACAACAACCATATTCATCCGTCTGAAATTGATCAAACATGCCATCAAGGTGCATTGATAATTACTGGTGATTGGAATACAAAAGTTGGAAACAAAGAGGAAGGATCAGCAGTTGGAAATTATGGCCTTGGTTATAGAAATGATGCTGGAAATTGCAGGATAGAAAATTTCAAGACCAATGATTTACTCATTGCAAATATGATTTTTCAACTCACTCTGGTAGTGTAGTGGTTATGAGTTGGGCTGCTAACTTCAAGGTCAGCAGTTCGAAATTACCAGCAGTTCCGCAGGGGAAAGATAAGGCATTCTGCTCCCATAAAGATTTACAGCCTCGGAAACCCTGTGCAGGGTCACCATGAGTTGGAACTTACTCCATGGTACTTACCAACAACAACAAGATGAAATATATGGGAATCAGATTGACTATATCAGTGGGAAGAGACCATGAAGAAGCTCAGTATCATCAACTAAAAGAAGGCTGGGGACAGATTGTGGAGTAGACCACCAACTAATTATATGCAAGTTCAGGATGAAGCTAAAGAAAAAATAAGTCCACAAGAGCCAAAATACAACCTTGAATGTATACCACTTGAATTTAGAGACAATCTCAATAACAAATTTGATGCATTAGACCAGAAGAACTGTGGGATGACATTAAGAACATCATACAAAAATAAAGCAAAATGTCATTAAAAATACAGGAAAAAAAGAACAATCTAAAATATACGTCAGAATAGATTCTGAAACTTGCCCTTGAGTGTAGAGAAGTTAAAGTAACTGGGAGAAATGATGATGTATAAGAACTGAACATAAAATTTCAAAGGTCTGCTTGAGAAGAAAAAGTTAAGTATTATAATAAAATGTGAAAAGACTTGGAGTTAGAAAACCAAAAGGGAAGAATGTGCTTAGCATTTCCAAGCTGAAAGAACTGAAGAAAAAAACTCAAGCCAGATGGATTTTGACTGAAAGCAGAGA
>NW_006408581.1:15690488-15691685 GCF_000296735.1 Chrysochloris asiatica | reverse complement strand
TGATACAACTTTGCTTGCTGAAAGTGAAGAGGACTTAGAATACTTACTGATGAAGATCAAAGACCACAGCCTCTAGTAAGGATTGCATCTCAATATAAAGAAAACAAAAATCTTCTCCACTGGACCAATAAATAATATCAAGATAAATGGAGATAAGATGGAAGTTGTCAAGGATTTCATTTTACTTGTATCCACAATCGCTGCTTGTGAAAGCACAGTTGGCATAGTACATGGGACAAATCGGATGCAAAGGACCTCTTTAAAATCTTAAAAACCAAGATGTCAGTTTGAGGACTAAAATGAGTCTGACCGAAGTCATGGTCTTATCAGTTGCCTTACATGCATGTGAAAGCAGCTGGTGGGTTTGAACTGCTGACCTTGTGGTTCACAGTCCAGAGCTGATCTATTGTGTCACACCAGAAGTCTTCCGTAAAGATTGGAGCCTTGGAAACCCTATGGAGCAGTGCTACTCCATCCTATAGACTTACTATGAGTTGAAATCCACTTGAGGGCAATGTTTAATGGGTTTATGTATTCACTTCTTCAACAAATTATACAGTAACTTAAAAACTAAATCCAAGACTAATTATGAAGTGACAGAAAAATCACCCCAAAATTCCGTAATTCTGTATGCTTCTTCCAAAACTATTTATCACTGATCCTACAAAATCAAACAAATTATATTTTTAAAAAAATATTCAACTTACTTTTCTGTCTGAATGTTTACTGAAACAATCACATGTTAAATTCAGTCTCATTTTAATGAAGCAATGGGTCCAGAAAGAAACTGATTAGTATGCTAAATGGAGAAACATTTGCTGGTGTATTTGGCCACAAAATGTATTTTGATCAATTGGATGCACACATCAATTAATTCTAGAATTGATTATTATATGATTATATAATCAGTGCCACATAAATAAAGGATATGATTATAGTCCCCACTTGTCCACTGATTCAACCAATCTGTATTGAGTACTCATCATGCTCAGGGCATTGCTCTAAGCTCTGTGGCTATTAGTAGGGCATCTGACAGACAAGGTCTTGGTCCTTCTGAAATGCAGTCTAACAAATACAGCATTTTATCTTTTGAGTTGCCAAAGGTAACAAGAATGACTTAAGTGTTTCATCATTTTCTGTAGATTCCTAGCATCATACCTTTATTTTAGCTCCTAGCAAAAGCATGTTGATATATAT
>NW_006408581.1:15675396-15689713 GCF_000296735.1 Chrysochloris asiatica | reverse complement strand
AACAACAACAACAACGAAGCTTGGTGGGAGCAGAAAGCGTCTCTCGCGGAGTGGCTGGTGGGCTCAAACAACACACTGCATGCAATGTTTATCCTACAGAGCCACTACACTCCACAGCCATACCTTGGAGTGCAATTTTTAATGGTAGTGACATTTCTGTTACATGTTTGCTAGATAACATTAATAATTTGCTTAATAAAGCTGTCACAGATGGTATTCTGGAAATAACATATGCTATGCATTTTAAAGGGAAAGATGAGGCTTTCTGCTCCCATAAAAATTTACAACCTCCGAAAACCTGTACACAGTCGCTATGAGTCGGAACCGACTCCACGCACATAATAACAACAAATTGTTGTCAGAGTCTGATAAAGCATAAGTAGATAGAGAAAATATATAATCATTTTATATAAAAATTTTATATTTTATCCACTAAAAGGAGCTCTGGTAGTGTAGTGGTTACGAGTCGGACTGCTAACATTAAGGTCAGCAGTTCCAAACTACCAGGCATTGCATAGGAGAAAGATGAGGCTTTCTGCTCCTATAAAGATTTACAGCCTCAGAAACCCTATACAGGGTTGCTATGAGTCGGAAACAACTCCACAGCACATTACCACAACCACCAAATTATAAAAGGCACACGTGTTACCTTACTATTAAATAATATTTGATATAAAGTAAAATAAATCAAAGAAGGAACAAAACCAGAGATTGTATCATCTTGAATCAGGAGCCAATTTTTTAATCAAAGAGAGCAAAAATGCAGCTTTTTTGGTGGGTAGAAAGGAAAAGAGTTAGAGTGAGGTATATATATATATAGAGAGAGAGAGAGAGAAAGGAGATAGAGAAACCTCACAAACAGTGACAGAATTTCATGGAACTTTTCTGAAAATGATGTTGTGACAATATGCTCAGTGGTACAAGCACACCCTCTTACATAAAGATAATGTTTATATATTGACCAAAGTTTCTTTTATAGTCCAATTGCATTAAATGACATAGACAAGAAAAGAGGCACAATGTCCTTTCTTAAGAGGGATATGAAACAAAATTAGAAGCTTGAATAAGGACTTGAAAATCATATTACAATAATCACATTGGGAATGAAATATCATTTGTGTAGCTGGTATAGACTTGGAAATGTTATGCTCATCCTCTGAGAATGAAACTATGAAAATTACTACTTACTGGATTAATGTGGATACATGCAAAGTCACCTGAACAACAAGAACAGCAACAATCCACGGCCACAGAGTTCATTCCAACTCACAGCATCCCTATTGGACAGAAGAGAACTGTCCCAGATGGTTTCCAAGGCTGCAATCTTTATGGAAGCAGATTGTCACATCTTTTCCATGGAGTGGCTGATGATTTTGAACTCTTTTCAGTTAGCCGGCGTGCACTAGACCACTGTGTCACCAGAGCTCCTTCAGAGTGACCTAGAACGATGGTTTACAGGCTTCTAGGCTACTAGGACTAGAATGCAAAAGATAATAGAAATCAACATCTATAAAGAGTTTGTGAACTTCTGGTAAAATGGCAGACTAGGCAAACATGCTACCCAGATCCTCTCTACATCTAAGACACAGAGATCAAATGAAACAGATATTAATGATAATACTCGATACCTGAGTTTCAGAGGGACGGGCAGAGAAGGGGACGAATATTGATTAGAAGAAGCTGAATAAAAGCAGCAAGCAAGAAGATAAATTTGTTCTTGTTAGATGTTGGTTCCCACTCATAGCAAAGCTCTGAGAAACAGAATGAAATACTGCTCAGTCCTGTACCATCCTCACAATTGTTGTTACGTTTAAACACATTGCTGCGACCCTTTGCCAGTCTATCTTGTTCAGGGTCGTCTTCTTATTTTTGCCACTTTACCAAAAGAGCTCTGGGAGTGTGGTAGAGTAGTGGTTACGAGTCAGGCTGCTAACCTCAAGGTCAGCAGGTCAAAACTACCAGTGGTTCTGCAGCAGAAAGAGAGACTTTCTGCTCCTGAAAAGATTTACAGCCTCAAAAATCCTATACAGAGTCGCTGTGAGTCAGAATCAACTCCACAGCACATAATTACCACCACCACCACCACTTTACCAAGCATGATGTACCTCTCTAGGGACTGGTTCCTTCTGATAATATGTCTCAAGTATGAGAGGCAAATGTGTCCATCCTGGCATCTAAAGAGCATTCTGGCTGTGCTTCTTCCAAAACAAATTTGTTTATTCTTCTGACAGTCTATGGTACTTCCAATATACTTTGCCAACACAATAATTCAAATGCATAGATTCTTCTACAGTCTTCCTTATTCACTAACTGTCACAAACATATAAGGCTATTGAAAATACCATGGCTTGGGTCAGGTGCACCATAGTCTTCAAACTGACATTTTTGCTCTTTAACACTTGAAAAAGGTCTTTTGAAGCATATTTGTCCAATGTAATACATCATTTTGCTTTTTTAAAAAATAGTTTATTGTGATTTGAGTGAAGGTTTACAGATAAGATCATCAGCTTTACTTTCAACAGATTATACACTTTGTTTCATCTCAATGATTACAATCCCCTCCCTGCAGCAACAGTTATCCTACTTCATCCTTGTGGTTCCCCCATTTACATTTTAATTTCACAAATTGACAAAGCAAAAATATTTGATGTAGACAAACAAAACAAAAAAATATATTCATATAAATGTCAAAGGGCACATTCTGCAAGCCAACCTCCTGCCCGCAGGCACACAGCCTAGAGCCCGCAGTTGCTCTGTCTCTCCATGTCACTGTCTCTGTTACCATTCTTCTAGGTAGAGATCTTATACTCCACTCATGCTCTTCTTCCTTGATGGTTTTGGGATAGTCTGTTCCTAAAATGAAAGATGAACTACACCCACTTTAAGTTACACATCTTCTACAATTCCAGTTGTGACAATCACTATTAATCCTGCTAACAATTACTCACAATTGAATCATAAAATCCTATTACTGTCATCCCTACCCCCTTTCACCAGATCCATCTGGAAAATAGGAAAACTATTTCATGGGGATTCTACCTTACCTCCACTCATTCTGAAACTAAGCACACTCTTGAGAGTTTGTAATCCAGCCACTTCATGCTTTTATAGTCCCCATTTTTGATAGCCAGTGTCTAAATTGCCCTTCCCTTTTGATCCAGTACACTGAAGAAACAAACTTGCTTCTTGAAATGAAGAATCCTTCCATTCCAGTTGGAATTTTGAGCAACTGCATCCATAAGCAAAAGTCCAATTAATTGAATTGGAGCAATTTACACTTGCTCACAGTATCAAACATCTTTTTCTTCATCTGGTCGAGTTCTGGTCAGCTAGCCATCTAAGCTAGGCCAAATAGGTACTAGCTGCAAGTTTGGGAGTTCACACATAGCTACCTGCACTTTAGACCAACTGGTGGCTTCACTCTCAATTCTAGCCTCCAGGGGCTAGGTCAGTGCCCATGGGCTGAGGAGTTCACACATCTCCCTAAACTGCAGACCAGCCAATCCTTCCTCTTCTTTCTCTCATATCAAGGTCAATGGGTGTCAATGGAATATGGCCAAACTCAACCCTTCTCTTCATTGTTGCACTTCCTTCACTTCCACTCACAAGTAGACCCAGATGGTCACCAGTGAGAATATTAGCCTGCTCACAGGTTTCCTCTAATTTTCAGTCCTAGAAGGAGTTTTCCTGGTTGTCTGACTTTTCTTGCCTTTTGTCATGTTGTTTGATTTCTTGACTATGGCTCCCATGAGCATTGATTATGGATCCAAGCAAATTGAAGTCTCTATCAACTTTAATCTTTTCTCCATTTATCATGATGCTGTTTATCTTCCAATTGTGAGGATTTTCATTTTCTTTACAATGAGGTGCAATCCATACTGAAGGCTGTGCTCTTTGATCTTCAAAAGTAAGTACTTTAAGTCCTCTTCCCTTTCAGCAAGTTGTATCATCTGTATATTGAAGGTTGTTAATGAGTCTTCCTCCAATCCTGATGTCACATTTTTCTTCATCTAATTCAGCTTCTCCCATTAATTGCTCAGCATACAGATTGAATAAGTGTGGTGAAAGTTTATAACCCTGGTGCACCCTTTCCTGATTTTAACCATTCAATAGCCCCTTGTTCTGCTCCAATGGCTGCTTCTTGGTCTAAGTACATGTTCCTCATGATCACACTTAAGTATTCTATAATGCACATTCTTTACAATGTCATCTATAGTTTGTTATGATCCACAAAGTCTAGTGCCTTTGCACAGTCAATAAAACACAAGTAAATATCTTTCCGGTATTCTCTACTTTCAGCTAAGATCCATCTGATGTCAGCAATGATATCCATAGTTTCATGTGTTCTTCTGAATCCTAGCCCACCTTCCTACCCCTTCTCAACTTTGTCCTTAGGAAAATGTTGCCCTTCTGATTTTGAATGAGTGACGATTCCATGGTGAGCATACTTTACTAGAGATGTTGTTCATTTTATAGACCTATCTACTACTTGGCTGAAAATTGTGACCTGACTCAATGGCACTTCACAACAACAACAACAATCTTTACAGAAGCAGATGGTCACATCTTTCTCCAGCAGCCAATCTTTACGTTATGGCCAAATGCTTAACCATTGTACCACCAAGCCTCCTTAAAAGATGGTAACATAAAAAGATTTTTTTTTTTTTTTTTAAAGAACCCTGATTTATCTATGCACACTGATAGAAAATAAAAATACATTATTAATAGAATTGCAACTTTTTCTTTCTCTAGACCTTATAAACTGGTATAGGGGAGCGAAAGCAACTTATATCATTTTAAACATTTGTTTCTATGTGTCAAAAGAACTGACTGAGGGTTCAAGAATCAACATGTTAACCCAGGGTGATGAGAAAAATTATGCTAGCAATGTAAACATATAATGGAAACGTTTTACACTATTTAGAAGACATTATAAATAAATGCACTGGACTGCAAGGTTGGTTTGAACTTCAAGGTTGGTGGTTCAAGCTTACTAGCCACTCCTTGGAAACCCTATACAATGTTGCTATGAGTCATAACTCACTTGATAGTACCTAACATCAACAACTTAAATAAGTAAATATACTTGCATATTCATGGCTTCAGTTTGAAGGAAAATATGATGATAAGTTCATTGAAAAGTATTCAATATACTTCCCTAAAATGGCAAATCTGAATGTCAAGGTTTTTTGAACAATTTCTAGCACTTTCTTCTCATTTATAAGAGGGCTTCAGTTTTGATTGCTTGAGGGAAGAAACAGAAATTACATTTTCCCTCTGCTCTAGATTCATTTATAGCACATGACAGGGCCTTTTAGGAAATTACAGAAAATTTACACTACTATGTTACTCTTTCTGTACTTGAAACTACATGGTATTTATTTTTATGAAGCTGCCTGTCAGCAAGCAGGCACACAACTTCTGTATTAGTAGCTGGGTAATTGAATACTTTAAATGTTTATACTTTAAAACTTTTTTTGTTTCCTAGTAAGGGATACATAAGCATTCCCATAGGAGAAGAAAACAACAAAAAATTACATTGCACTCAGCTGAAAGGACAGTCACTTTCACTCTATTGTATTCTATTTGAAACAATTTTGTTAGATAGGTTTTAAATTACTTAATGCATTTTACAGCCTGTTTCTTTAGCCACAGCATTAAATGTAAGAAGTGGTGTCTTTGAGTTAGACAGTGTGCATCTATGTGGTAGTTGCTATTGAGGAGATTCTAATTTATGGCTCATTTATAAAACAAACAACAAACACAAAAATGAAAACAAAAAACAACCCAAAAGATAAAAATAATAAAAATGTAATATGCTCTTAGCTTAAATCTCAGTTGCATCTTGTTTTGTTTCTCAACTTCATGTCTTATAATAAAAATCTGTGTACCAGCCACTCCTCAGAAACCCTACACGGGGTCACTATGAGTTGGAACAGAGTTGATGTCATTTAACAACAACAATGTAAAAATACCACAAACCCATCATTCTCTGAGGAGAATCCTTTGGAGGGAGGTCTGAGTAGCCTTAGGAAGACCAGTTAGGAGACTTTTGAAGTAATCAGGAAATAGGGCAGGGAGGTTTGAACTGAGGTGGTGATAGGAATTTACATTTAGAAAATGAACTGGAAGCATAATATCAAAGAAGTTGAAATCTTTTCTTGCTAAATTTGAATTGGAGAGATCAGTATGTACTTATGATTTTTCTCCTCCATTTAAAGACACATATTTCATAGCAGTCTACTGAAGCAGCCTAGAAACATGGAAGGCCTAGAAGCAGTGCACGTTCCCAATGCCTAGACCTAAATCTTTGTATAGCTGAAGGGACCAGGGGTAAATGGCTGATTTTAGCCATTTACAGTCAGGAAAGGTACAAGATGAACCTGAAAGAGCTTCCTATTAAAGAAAGCCCAAAAGCTATCAGATAGGCTAATAAATCTGCGTGAAGGAGTTCCCATTGACCAAAGATGGGATAGCTGGAATATAAAATTCAATAATGACTGCAAATAATCGAAACACATTGAATATTTTAATGTCTAAATTCATACTGTATGTAAGAGAGAGAAAGAAAGAGAGAAGTGAGAGAGATACCAACCAGGTGAAGCCAATTCACTAGTGAGTTCCCAGGTTGCAGAACAGGGAGAAGGAAGTTCCCACAAAGCCTGGTGGACTTCCTGAGTGGGGAAGATTGAGCAGGGCATTCAAGGAGACTAACCTGGCTAAAGTTCACAGGACAGAATACCTGAGAAGAGTGATCTTGGGAATCTGGAGAAAGATCCACCGATTAGCACAAGACAGGGAAGAATTTACACTAGGCAGGGGAATTAGAACAGAACACAGTATTTACACTGGGCTGGGAATATGCCTGTTCCTACTAACCAGACTGGAAAATCTTATAATCCTCAGGGCATTCTGTAGAATACACAGAAAGGTCTTGCCTCTATAGTGGAGAAAAATTAGCCCTAAACAAAATGCTATTTTGGTCCCATCTAACAATCAACTTGACCGCACACAATAACAGATCTTAAAAGCAACACCCGAAAGGTTCAAACTAGTTCCAGGTAACATAACTGCATTCCAGGACAAAGTTTAAGAATATTTCTAGGAATACAAGACTATATAGCAGACAACAAAGTAAAAATAAGAATGTCTGGTATCCAACTGAAGATTACTAGGCATGCAGAGAAGCATATATTCATCATCTGAACTGGCCCAACAAATCATCAATATTTTATCATAATTGTTTCATTTAGTTTCTTTCTCTTTTTCCCACTGGAATATTTTAAAGAAAATTATAGACTTCATGCCCTTTTACTTATAGCATAAAAGCATTTATTTTTTTAAAAAAAGAATATTTTCTTACATACTCAGAATGCTATATTGTTGTTGTTAAGGGCCTTTGCATCAACTCTGACTCATAGCAACCCTATATAGTGTTTCCAAGGAGTGGTGGTGAGTTTGAACTGCCAACCTTGTGGTCCAGTGCTTTGTTCCACTGCACCACACCAGGACTCCAGAATGCCATATAGCAAAAATTAAAAAATACTAAACATCATCTAATCACTACACAATATTTGCATTTTGCCAGTTGCCTAAATTAAAAAAAAAAAAAAAAAAAAAAATTGGTTTGTTCAAATCAGGCTACAAACAAGGTGTCTTCCCTCTGAATCAACCAGGTCAGTTGTTGTACCGTGTCTACACTTTGTAGTTAGTAGATTACATTCTCTGTTGCCATTTAACTCAACATCCTATTTCTTGTTTTGACTATAGATGAGATCTAAACATCTGACTTGGGATATATATATATTTGCCAGGCTGTTGAAAGGTGTTGTATACTTCACATTGTATCAGAGGAAGCGATAGTTTCTGGTTGTCCCACTTTTAATGATGCTAAGCTTGGTTAGTGAATTTAGATAATCATGGCCTACTATCTTCATTATAAAGTTCTCTATTTATCCTTTTACCTAGTTACTCCTCAGAAAACCTATATAAGGTTGTTATGAGTCAGAACCGACTCAACAACAAGCCACTTTAGCACTTATTGGTACTAAATTATCAGCGAAACATTCCATGCTTATTGCATTAAGAATTGTTAAATGGTGACCACTTCTTTTCCTTTTAAACATCTTTACTGAGGTATATATGTTATTGATAAGTGCTGTGGAGTCATTTCCGACTCATACCAACCCTGTATAAGGTTTCCTAAGAGCAACTAGTGGGTTTGAACTTTCGACCTTGCAGTTAGTAGTCCAGTGGGAGTGCGGTTAATAGTCCGCTATAGCACCACAAATTATACATTTAAATATATAGTTTTAGATGTATTAAAATTACATATTTAAATGTATAATTTGGTGTTGATATATGTATATACCTACAAAACCATCCCTACAATTTAGATAATGAATGTATTCATCATCCCATTGTGTTTCCTCTGTCCCTTTGTATATTTTAAAACTCTCATGTATAAAAAAATTAATGATGAGGCAGATCAACGGGACTTGCTGATTGAATGCTGGGTGTTATTAAGGAAAGAGACATCTGGAGTGGCTTCTGTATTTGTGGCATAAACCACTAAGTAGCTGGCGCTAATGTTTACTGCAACCGGGAGCACTGGAGGAGAAACCTGGTTAAATTCAGTTTTGTGCATATTAAATTTGAAGTCACAATGGGACATGCAAGTAAAGACATTAAGTAGGCAGGTGTTACCATTAAAGGGAAAAGTCTAGACTAGGGATACAAATTAGGGACTATTGTATGCAAATTGAAGCTAGAGAATAAAAGTTATCTAAAGAATTAGAAGGAGCTCTGGTAGCGTAGTGGTTACGAGTCGGGCTGCGAACCTTAAGGTCAGCGGTTCGAAACTACCAGTCTCTCCGCGGGAGAAAGATGAGGCTTTCTACTCCCGTAAAGATTTACACCCTCGGAAACCCTGTACAGGGTCGCTATGGGTCGGACCCGACTCGATGGCACTTAACAACAACAACAAAGAATTAGTATAGGTTGTGAAGAGAATGGATTTGGAAAAGAAAGAGCCCTGAAAAAAATGTTTTATGATCTGGTAGAAGAAGAGGAATCATTTGGGAGGAAGGAAAGAAATGATGAGTGCACAGTATCACTGGGGTTGGAGGAGAACAAAGAGAGAACATGCCAATCATGAGACCCTGGCACATCACACGCTGATATAGGAGTATCACTTCTCATTCAAAATGAAGACGTTAATGTATTTCATTCACTTCTGAATGCAGTATCCTCCTCAAAGATGCATGTCACCTTCAATGCATTAATGCAATTTAAGTTTCTGAGCCTGCAGAGCTGAACCTAGACTCTGTATGCACCGGAACAAATAAACCAAATTAAATGATAAGTTCTGAGGACTATTCGTATTGAATAGCTAGCCTTGTCTGGTGATCGCTAAGCCTACGGAAGTCTTTCTTGAAACTTTCATAGTATTTATTGTGGCACTGTGGGTTAATGCACTGGACCACATGGTTGGTTTGAACCACAAGGTAAGTGGTTCAAATCTGCCAGCTATTCATCGGAGACCATATACAGGGTTGCTATGAGTTGGAATCAACAGGAAGGCACTTAACAACAATAATCCAGTATTAGAGGGAAAGTTATTAGTACCCCAAATTTTTATCCTCTAAGATAAAGCAGGACTGGAACCACAAGGTCGGCTGTTCGGTCACACCAGCTACTCCTTGGAAACCCTATACAAGGTCGCTATAAGTTGGAGCCAACTGAACAACACTTAACAACAACAACAAGATTAAGTAGGGTGAAAAAAGGCCTTGGCATTAATTTCACTTGAGGACATTTCTTTAGAAATAAGTGTTTCCTTTGTTGTTGTTGTTGTTAAGTGTTGTCTGAGTCGATTCTGGCCCATAGCAACCCTGTATAGGGTTCCGAAGAGCAGCTGGTGAGCTTGAACCGCTGACCTTGCAGTTCAAATGGCTTTGCAGTCTGGCACATGAACCCACAGAAACAAAATTCCTTTATATATAGCATTTTTTAATGTTTCATCAAAGAATTAAGTGGGGATTCTTATCTTTGATTGTTGTTGTTAAGTGCTGTTAAGTTGGTTCCAATTCATAGCAACCCTGTATAAGGGTTTCTGCGGAGTGACTGATGGGTTTGAACTGTCAACCTTGTGGTTAGCAGTCCAGTGCTTATCCTACAATGCTGTACCAGGACTTTTATATCTAGTATAGTTGGGAGGGAACTTCGCTCATTAACAACTTCTATCTTCCCTAAATGTGGGATTCTTGTTTTTTAAATTCCTGACAGATAATTATCCAACCTCTACTTGTTCGACCGTTTGTGGTCTGGAAGCTCCACTGAAAGCTACCCACATGGCGATCCTTTGAAACACCAACGATATAGATTCCAGCGTGACAAGAACATGCAAGCCACTACAGTATGACAAACTGACAAACTGAAAACCTTATGAAGAGCAGTGAGACTTTGTCTGACACAATGCCAGAGGTTGGAAAGCACTCAAAATGTGACTGAGAAAGAGTTGTTTTCTCAGAGTAGAGTTGACCTTAATGATATGGATAAAGCAAAGTTTTTGGAACCCTCATTTGCTGATGGGTTACAACTCAAAAAAAGCAGAAATAACTTCAAACATCCATTAACAATCAAAATGTAGAATGTGCATAGTATGAATCTAGGAAAATTGGAAATTATAAAAAATTAAATGGAACGCATAAAGTTTGATAGCTTAGGCATTAGTGAGCTGAAATGGACAAGTATTGGCCATTTTGAATAGGACAATCATATGTTTTACAATGCTGGGGAAGACAAATTGAAGAGGAATGACCTCATATTCATAGTCAAAAGAACATTTCAAGATCTATCTTGAAATACAATGTTGTCTGTGATAGGATAATAACTACATACTGACAAAGAAGAACAGTGAATGCAACTATTATTCAAATTTATGGACCAACCACCAAAGCTAGTGAGGAAGAAATCAAAACATTCTACCAACTTGTTCAGTCTGAAATTAATCAAAATGCAGCCAAGATACATTGATAATTACTGACAACTGGAATACAAAGTTTGGAAAACAAAGAGGAGGGATGGGTAGTTGGAAAATATGACCTTGGTGATAGAAATGATGCTAGAGTTTGCATGATAAAAATTTGCAATGACTTATTCATTGCAAATACTTTTTCAAATACCACAAATGCCTACTATTCACTTGGAACTTAGCAGATAGAATACAGGAATCAAATTGACTACATCTGTGGGAAAAAGAGGATGGAGAAGCTCAATGTTATCAGCCAAAATAAGGTCAGTAGCCAACTGTGGAACAGACCACCATTTATTCATATGACAGGGAGGCTGAAGAATATGAAAACAAATCCATGAGAGCCAAAATTTAACCTTGAATATATCATACCTGAATTTAGAGACCATATCAAAAACAGATTTGATATATTTATCACTAATTCCATAAGACCAGAAGAGTTGTGGGATGACATCAACAACATCATGCATTAGAAATCAAAAGGTCATTAAAAGGATGGAAAAGAAAGAAAAGACCAAAGGGATGTCAGAAGAGACCCTGAAATTTGTTCTTGAATGTAGAGTAGCTAAATCAACTGGAAGAAATGAGGAAGTAAAAGAGCTGAACAGAAAATTTGAACTATGATGTTGGTACAGAATACTGAAATTACCACAGACTGCCAGAAGAACAAATCAATCAATCTTGGAAGAAGTACCATCAGAATGCTCTTTAGAAGGGAGGATGGTGAGATTGTATCTCACTTTGGACACGTTATCAAGAGGGATCAGTTCCTGGAAACGGACCTCATGCTTGGTACAGTAGAGAGTCAGCGAAAAGAGGAAGATCCCCAAGATGGACTGACACAGTGGCAGCAACAATGGGCTCATACATAACAATTGTGAGGATGATGCAAGATCAGCAGTGTTTTGTTGAGTTATGCATAGGGTTGCTATGAGTTGAAGCTGACCTGACAACACCTAACAGCAACCACTTTGCAAGCATATGGAATTTAGAGTACTCTGTGTGAATAGCTCTTCTTTTTAGATTTTTCTACATTAAGGATCATAGGAATAAGCTCTCTTTTTTGGTGTTTGAGATTTTATACAGTTATTTTTAGGACACTTTGAAGAAAAAGAATTCATAGTATGAATAGCTTACATATTTTAGGTTTTTCATGCTTGTTGAATGAAAGACTGTATGAATCATTAAGATAAATAGATGTCATTTAAGTTGTTTAAGAAGTTGACCATATGCTATTACCCTAATAAGAATGACTGGAAGACGCATATAATTCCTTAACTTTAGAATCCTTTATCACTAAGACATTAACATCTTTTGGAACAGATATATTATCCATGGACTGGTCTTGAACAAATATGCAGCTGTGCTAAATTCCATAGCTTGTTTGTTTTTTTCCCCCAAGAAAATTCGATGGACATTAGATTTTTTTGCTTCTTTCTTCCATACTGTTGTGACAGTTGGTGGTGACAGGGAACAAAATATTGGAAGCATTGTTGGAGCTTTATCACTGGCATCAGACATGATTCAAATCCACTTCTATGATTTCTTACGTATGGAATCTTGGGTTGTTTACTCTTGAGTCTCAATGTTCTCATTTTAGAAATGAGGCTAATGCTTCCTTGATAGAGTTACTGTGAGGATTAAATGAATTAAGGAAGAAAATCAGAAAAGGTATGCAGATTGGAAAAGAAGAAGTGGAATTATTTCTCTTCATAGATTATATGATCCAATATATAGAAAATCCCAGAGTCAACAAGAAAACTTCTAGAGTCAACAGAGGAATTTATCAAAGTTGCAGAGCCCACAGGCAACAACAGAAAGTTAGTAGAGTTTCAATACACCTGCAATGAGAAATGTGAAAGAAAAATTAGAGAAATAATTCCATCAAAATAGTATCTAAGAGAATAAAATACCTAGGAATAAATCTAGCCAGGGGCATGAAGGACTCATACATACATTGAAATCTAGAAAACTTGCTGAGATTAAAATGACGTTTAGTTGCAAGATGCTCCCTGTTCAAGGATTTGGAAGACTTAATGTTAAGATGCAAATACTACCCAAAGCAGTTTACAGATTCAATGCAATCCAGATCAAAATGGCAATAACCTTCTTTACAGAAATAGAAAAATCAATCTTCAACTTTACAAGGAAAGGCAAAAGATCCTGAATAAATATAAAGCAATGTTGACAGAGAAGAACAAAGGACACATACTTCCTAATTTTTGAAACATACTATACAGCTACAAAGACCTCAGGTGTGTAGTGGGTTACTCATTGGACTGGTACTCTCAAGGTCAGCAGTTTGAATTCAACAGCTGCTTTATGGGAAAAAGATGAGGCTTTCTGCTCTGGCAAAGATTTATAGCCCCAGCCACGCTATACAGGGTGGAATTGACTTGACAGTATCTAACAACAATACTATATAGCTACAGTAATCAAGTCCTGGTGTGGCACTGTGGAATAATGTGCTGGACTGCAATGTCAGTCTGAACTGCAAGGCCAGTGGTTCAAATTCACCAGCCACTCCTAGGAAACCCTATACAGGAATGCTGTGAATCAGAACCGACTCGATGTCACTTAAATATGACAACAGCAAACAGTAATCAAAACAGCCTACTGTGGTGCATCAATAGACACATATACCAGTGGAATGGAATTGGGAGTCCAGAAATAAACTTACACGTCTATGATCAACTGATTTTTAACTTCGGTAGGGAAAGAAGAGTTTCTTTAATAAACGATGCTGGGAAATTGGAATTCCACATACAGAAAAATGAAACAGGATCCTTGCCTCACATCATAGGCAAAATCAAATTCAAAACGTATTAAGAACCTAAATGTGCAAACTAAAACTATAAAAGTCTCAGAAGAACAAATAGGGGCAAAGTTGTCAGGCCTAGCTTTCAATAATGGATTATTTAATGTAATGCCAAAAGCACAAACAGTAAAAGACAAAATAAATATATGGAATTCCATCAAGAAACCTTTCTCATCGAAAACTTTTACCCCTTCCACCCCCATAAGTAAGACAAGTTACTGATTGGAAGAATATCTTTGGAAACCATATATCTGAGAAGAATCTAATAATCAAAATACAGATGAAATTTTGATAACAACAAAAGGGCAAATTAGGCAAAGGTCTTGAACAGACGTTTGATCAAAGAGGACTTTCAAACAGCAACCAAACACATGAAAAGATACTCAGTGTCATTAGCCATCAGAAAGATGCAAATCAAACCATAATGAGGTATTACTATTTCACTTCCATTAGGATAGCTATGG
>NW_006408581.1:15670327-15674541 GCF_000296735.1 Chrysochloris asiatica | reverse complement strand
TACTCTCACTATTCTTTGCTATATAAATTACCAAATGGCCCAGCAATTTCACTCAAAAGGTATACTCAAACGGCTTGCAAGCAGAGATTCAAACAGAGCTGTATGAATACCAATGTTCATTGTAGCACTATTCATAATAGCCAACAGGTGGACACAAACTAAATACTCATCAATAGACAATAGTATAAACAAATGTGGTTCATAATATAATGGAATAATACCTAGCCAGTAAGAAAAAATGCATCTTGATACATGCTACAGAATGGATGAAAATTCAAGGCATTATACTGAGAATAATAAGTCAATCACATAAGGATATTTTTTGACCTCACTCATAAAAAAAGCTAAAACTGAGTCCTAGTGTGGCGCTGTGGGATAATGCATTAGATCACAGGGTTGGTTTGAACCTCAAGGTCAGTGGTTCAAACTCACTAGTCACTCTTCTGAAACTCTATACAGTGTCACTATGAGTTGGCATCGACTTGACTACACTTAACAGCAACATATAAAAAGACAAGGCCAATGCATAGACACCAGAGTTTATTAGTGGTTGCCATTGTGGTTAGCCCAGGACCGGGCAGTGTGTTGTTCTGTTGTGTATAAGGTCACTATGAGTCAGTACCGACTCGATGGCATTTAACAAGAAGAAGCAGTGATGGGAGGAGTCCTGGTGTGGCGCTGTAGGACAACTAACTGAAAGTTTGGTGGTTCAAACTCAACAGCTGCTCCTCAGAAACCTTTTATCAGAACCAACTAGATGGTATTTAACAACAATGATGGGAGGAAAGGAGGGAAGGGAGGTTAAGGGTGATGGTAAAATCACACCAGTTAAGAATAGGATTGCATAGTTGATTACTGTTAACTTCTGTTAGTAAATTGTTTGCCTGTAAAGAGTTCAACTAGCAAAAGCTGTGTGATAGATGCATTTACATACAATGAAAAAAAAAAAAAAAAGTGGTAGTAGCTTCTGAACCACAACTAAACACCTCATGGGAATTGTTTCCTTAGTTTGTAAGGAACAGACTAGTGATTTACCTAATAATGAACACGTTTTTGTGTTCTAATTCCTACTTTGTTGCATAATGCTGGGAGTCTTAAAAGCTTGCAAATAGCCATCCAAGGCACTACTGGTCTCTAGATCTGGAACAACAGAGGAAGGAGAGAGAGTCAGGAATAGGAGGAGGATATGAAATGTGTGGCTAATTGACAACTGGACTCTTTGTCATGAGACCAGAACTGGATGGTACTCAAATACCATATTTTCTAGATCAATATAGAATAGTTTGATAAAAGATTCCACAGAAGAATCCTCATCAAAAGAGGGGAAATGTGGAATAGAATTTAAAATTCTCATGGGCGCTAGACTTCCTGGAGCCGCAGAGGTTGGATGAATTCCTGAAACTTTTGCCCTGAGATAATCTTTAAAATTTAAGCCAAAAATATCCTGGGATGCTTTAAAACTGAGCAACAGTTTAATTTGCCTAGTTAAAAAAAAAAAAAAAAGTTTGCCTTGAGTATTATGGAGTCCTGGTTTGGTGTTGTAGGAGAAGTACTTGACCACAAGGTAAGTTTGAATTGCAAGCCAGCAGCTCAAGCTTACCAGCTGCTCCTCAGAAATGCTATACAGAGTAGCTATGGGTTGGAACCAACTCCACAACACTGAACTAACTTAACTTGAGCATTAAACTGACAATAGCAGCTTGAAAGATTACAAAGGAATTTTAGGGGCTGTGAGATTATGTTAATGAGGAACAACTCTGAAAAGGAGGGTGAAAATGGCTACACAAAGAACATAATCAATGTCACTCAATGGTACATATAGAAACTACTGGATTCATGTTGTTTTGCTGTATAAGTTCTCAATGACAACAAAATATATAAAATTGGAAGAAAAATGAGAAAGGCTAGAAGGCACACAACACAGCAACTGTCTGGTAGAGTATGATTGATAATTGTAGCTGTTACTCTTACATTTGAGCAACCATTTCAAAACATCTACCAGGATGAAAATACATGAATGATGTTTGATTTTTTTTCTAATCTCTTTATTGTGAATGGAGTGAAGGTTTACAGAACAGATAATGTTTTGCATTCAACAAATCATATACTCTGTTTCATTACAATGATTGCAATCTCCTCCAAGTACCAACAGTTAGCAGTATTTACCTGTATCCACTTTAACTATTGCATTCCTCTTTGTGTCTCCTGCTGCCTTCACCTCTTCTCTGCTAACCTCCCTGTTGTTGCATATTGCCGGCTCTGTCTACCCTCTAGCCCATGAATAATTTCACTTCCCTCCTATGCGCCCCCCCTCAGCTATAACCATCATAGATTATTTCTTTTATAAGGAAAACCTTTTCTTACATTTCTACAGAATTGGTCTCATACAATATTTGTTCTTTTGAGATTGACTAATTTCACTCATTAAGATATCCTCCAGGTTCATCCACGTTGTGAAGTGTTTCACAGATCCATCTTTATTCTTCAGTGTTCATTGGGTATATGCACCAAAGTTAGTTTAAAGATTCTTCTGTTCATGGTCATTAAGGTTGTCTCCAAATTTTGATGTAACTCTTATAGACAGTAATGATGAAGGTTACTATTTTCCTATTCATTCTGCTCTGTGTCTTCACTGTTGCATTTAATCCATTTGCATTCAATGTAATTATCAATTGTTGTGAATTGATTGTTGCCATTTTGCTATTATTATTATTGTAGCTGCTGGTTTCTTTGTTCTACATAATTTTCTGTTCTGGGTTAATTTTGTTTGTGGTTTTTTTTTTTTGTTTGTTTTTTTCATTTTCATTTCTGTTGTTGTTGTTGTTGTTGTTAAGTGCCATCGAGTTGGTTCCAACTCATAGTGACCTTCTTAGGGTTTCCAAGGCTACTTAAATCTTCAAGGGAGCAGAAATCCTCATCTTTATCTCAAGGAGCAGCTGGCAGGTTTAAACCATGAACCTTGTGGTTCACAGTCCAGTGCTTATTGTGTGAAGCCACTGCTTATTAAATCTGATTTTCCTCTTTATTTTGATGTGCAGGTGTATTAATTTTCTTGAGGTTACCTTGTAATTTATTATTTTTTCCCAATATAAAACAGTCTGTAGTATCTTGGTATCTATTCGATTTCCTTGCCATTTGTAAGCTCTGTAGCTATACTTTTCCCTCTTTTTGCTTTGTAGTTGACTTCATTAAACATTGATTTCCCTGGTTCCCTATTTTCAGTCTTGTAGGTTTGCTTTACTTTAAATACTTCTAGATCTGGATTGAATTCTAGGAGGTGTTGTTATGTATGGTCATCTCAGATTGTTATCTGCTGTTTTTGATTATAAATCCAAAGAACACCCTTTAGCATTTTTTGTAAAGTTGGTCTGGTCATTACAATTTCCTTTAATTTCTATTTATTGAGAAATATCCTAATCTCACTGTTTTGTATTTGAGGGACAGTTTTGCTGGGTGTGTGACTTTTGGTTGACATTTTTTTCAGAGTTTTGTGTATGTTATCTATCTCATTGCCTCCTTGCCTGCAAATCTTCTGCTGAGAAATCAGAGTTTATTCTTATTGGTTCTCCTTTGGAGGTAACTTCATGTTTCCCAAGCTGCTCTCAGGATTCTTTCCTTGTCTTTGGTTTGGAAAGTTTGATTATGTGTCTCGGTGATTTTCTTTTGGAGTCTACCCTGTTTGGGATTTGTTCAGTTTCTTTCATGATATTATTAAAGTTTTCTTGCAATAATTCTTGGGCAATTTTCTCTGTTCTTTTTATTGTCTCTTCCTATTCTGGAATCCCCCTCACCCATACATTGTTCTTCTTCATGGTGTCCTATTTCTTCATTCTTTTTTCTGATTGTTCTTCCAGCATACTATTATTAATAAATTCATCTTCAAGCTTATTAATTCAGGCTTCCTTTGTTTTGAATCTACTCTGATGTCCTTTCAGTGTATTTTCAGATTTCATTTCTGAAATCTTAGTATCTTCTGGACTTCTAATTGCAGGTTTTATGTTGCTTCAAAATTTGCATTTATTTTGTCAGCTTCTTCTTGTAGTGTTTTCCTGAATTCCTTCTAAAGTGTTTTCTGTGTTCTCTTTGCTTTCCTTCCTTTTTCTGTCAATTTGTTGAAGGTCCCTAAATATTCTTTTTTTCTTTTGAAGGTTTTTATTGTGGATTGAGTGAAAGTTTACAGAGCAGACCATCAGTTTTACATTCAACAAATCATA
>NW_006408581.1:15669370-15669957 GCF_000296735.1 Chrysochloris asiatica | reverse complement strand
TCACTATTGAATCATATGAATCTTATCCCCATCTCTTTTAACCAGACCCATCTAGACAAGATGAAATCTGTTCAGTGAGGACTGTTTCTTCACTCTCATACTCTTAAACTAAACTCCCTCTTGAAACCTTGTAAGCCAGTCACTTCATGCCTTTATCGCCCCCTCATCTTAGGTAGCCAATGTCTAAGTTGCCCGTCCTTATCTACCCTGTGTACAGAGGGGATAACCTTGATACTTGATGTGAAGACTCCTTCCCTCTCTGTTGGTATTTAAAGTAACTACCTCTCTGAGTACATGTCAGGTTCACCAAATTGTAGCAATTTACCCTTGTTTCCTTTATCAAAAAAAAAATATATATATTTTTTGTAATCTTCCTCTAGTTGAGTTGTGATTATCGAGCCATTAAGGCTAGGTCAAAAGGGTACTGTATGCAAGTTTGGGTGTCCTTGTGCATCTCCCTCACTTTATATCAAATGTATGCTTCACTCTTAACTCTAGCCCTCTGTGGCTATGTCCTTGTCCATGGGCTCAAGTGTCCTCAGGTCTCACCACACTTTGGACCAACCAGCTCTTCCTCTTCTCTCTCT
>NW_006408581.1:15665092-15668090 GCF_000296735.1 Chrysochloris asiatica | reverse complement strand
TGATGTCGGCTGCTATCCTTGATCAGGTCATATGGGCACTGGTATTGGCTCTCGCCAGTGAGTGGAGTGCAGGGGGTAGTGTGATGGCTGGGCTGTATGGGCACAACTGCACTCTCCTTTTGTGTGGGAAAGAGAACCGCCTACCTACACACACAAGAGAAGAAAACAGAATAAATTAATAAGGAACCAACAATTAAAATGAAAGAAAAAATGAAAATAATTAAGAGAAAAAAGAAAAACAGGCAGCAACAAGAAAAAAAGAATGTAATAATGATAAAGACAAAAGAGTGGCAGGGAAATGGAGCTATAGAAGAGAATGATAAAAAGAAAAAAGAAGGAACAGGAAACTGGAGAGCTAGAAGAAAAAAATACAAGAGAAAATAAAATAAAATAATTAAAAAACCAAATAGCCAGAGAGAAGGAAGATGAGAGAGACAGAGAATAGAAAGTAGTAAAGAAGATCAAAAGAGAAAAAAACAAAACATAAGAGGGGAAATGAGAAATAGGAGAAACAAAAGCAGAGATAGGATAAGAATTCAAGGGAATAGAAAGAGAACAAGGAAGAGAAAGAATAAACAAACAAAAACAATGAAACAACAAAGGAAAAAAAGAAACCCCAAACCAAAGAACACCATCCTTGCTCAACTTCTTCCAGCTAGCGCTCAACTCACCTAGTAAGGTTATGAGGTTCTGATTCCTAGTGTTGTGTGATTATCCTCCACTTTGCTATGTATTGTAAATTCTAAACCTGCATCTATGTTGAATGAGATTATGTTAACGAGGATTAGGCTATGTTTGTGATGTTAATAAGGCAGGAGTATGATGGGATGCATTTCTCTTAATTAAGTCACCATCTTTATTTAGCTCACATCCCTGATTCTACACAAGGGGAGTCCCCCTGGACTGTGGTCTTGAGCACCTTTTATCTTACAAGGGATAAAAGATAAGTGAAGGGAGCAGAGAAGGAGGGGCCTGACTGCATTCATCCTCTGGACCTGGAGTCCCTGCACTGAGAACCTTCTACACCCAGGGGAAGACTGATGCCAAGATACAGGTAGATCTCTAAGGGCAGAATGTTCTACAGGTAGAACATCAGGCCCACAAATGTTGAGAGGTCACAAGGACCCTCCTCCAGGACCAACAGAGAGCGCAAGTCTTCCTCCAGAGCTGGCACTCTTAATACAAACTTCTAGCCTCCCAAACCGTTTAGTCATTCATCCATTTGTGGTATTTGTTACAGCACACTAGATCACTATGACAGCCTTCCATAGAGGTGTCAAATCAGAATCAGAGAAACACTGAGGTTTATTCATAGCAATTATGGTAGGAAATGATAAAAGGAACTGTGATACTGAAGGTTTTGTGTCAGTTTGACTGGGCCAGGAGTCCCAATGGCTTGGCAGTTGGTAAGTTAACTTGGCTATGAGCAACCAATCAACTGAAAGGATTTTTCCTTAGGGGTGTGGTCTGCTCCCAAAATAATGGACATACAAGAAAGGCTCACCCTTTTCCCTTTAGGGACCTGGGACTCAATAATTGTGAGCCATTTCCTTTGTATAATCTTCTCTCTCTCTCTCTCTCTACACACACACACACACATACACACATTTATAACTTTCCCTGATTTTGCTTCCTACCTAAGACAGAAACTAATTTTGTGTTTTAAATCACATACCTAGGAGCACTGGTGGTACAATGGTTACTCAGCTGCTAATTGAAAGGTTTACAGTTTGAATCCACCAGGAGGACTGATAGAGAAAGACCTGTGACCTGCTCCTGTAAAGATGGGAACCTAGGAAGCCCTATGAGACAGATGGACTCTTTCATATAGGGTCAGTATAAATCATGATGATTCATATTGAGGTCTGAAAGGAAGCAAGGAGAGAAAGGAATGATGGCTTAGGAGGAAGAGAGATTTCCTCAATGTCTTCATCATTGCATTTTCCACTTTTTGAATGAGCTTCAAATGTTTCTACTTCTGTACTTTTCTTCACACCATTAATTTGACCTTGGCAATCCACTAACATTCCTTTATGTTAAAATGAGAGAGCTTCAAAAATTGAATTCAAGGACAATGGAATTTTTCCACAAACTTTTTGAAGCCCCCTCATATGTACAAATAACAAACTGGATTGACGTAACTAAATTAGAAAATGTTTTTAGACTAGTATGTAGAGTTGAAAATATGTTTTTCTAGTATTTTAGATTAAATGATATCTCTAAGTTAATTTGTTTTAAAGAACCATAAGGATATCTGGAATTTAAAAATTGAAAAACTTTTGTTGCAGAAAGTCATATGTAGCCAAATCCTGGGGTGGCACTATAGGATCAACACTGAACTGAGAACCAGAAGTTTGACAGTTCAAATCCACAAGCTGCTCCTTGGAAATTCTACACAGGGTCACTATGAGTCAGAAGAGACTGAATGGCATTTAACGATATCCAAATAAATTTAAAAAGAACATGAAGTTATGATTTTTAGGCCAAAAAAAGCATTTATTATTATCAAAGGATTTCCCTGTTTTTCATGCTCAACTAGTGGTATAGCACTGTGACTTCAAAGAACACACTGAAGAGGCAGAATTATTTTATCATATTTACAAGGAGAATCATTGATATGTACATCAGTGGTTCTTCACTGTGTGTGTTGTGTGTGTGTGTTGCAGCAGTTGCCACTCAGGGGATACATTTTTTTATTTGACAACTGAGAGAGGAGGAGTTTGCTAATGGCATCTAGTCGTGAATTCCAGGGTGTTGCTAAATATCCTACAATGCATAGGACTGCTTCTCATTCCATATACCCTATTACCTCTCACCGCACAACAGAATTTTTTACCTAAAATGTCAATAGTTGTTACTGTTAGTGCTATTGAGTTGGTTTAGATTCATAGCTACTCTGTGTAGGGTTTTCTAGCATGCAAATTCTGCAGGAGCAGGGAGCCTCATCTTTCCTCTGTGGAGCAGTCAATCTTGTGGTTGGTTTGTTGTTGTTGTTGTT
>NW_006408581.1:15659891-15664467 GCF_000296735.1 Chrysochloris asiatica | reverse complement strand
GCTTTCTGCTCTAACAGATTTACAAGCCTCAGAAACCCTACATGGGGTTGCCGTGTGTCAGAACCAGCTCCAAGGAACTTAACAACATTATTTATATTACTGAATACAATTAGGTCTTGTTGTGGCACTGCAGGATAATGCACTGGATTGCAAGGTCAGTTTGAATCACAATTTGGGTGGTTCAAACCTACCAGTCATCCCTTGGAAACCCCATACCGGGTCGCTATGAGTCAGAACCTACTAGACGGAACTTAACAACTACAACAACAATACAATATAAGTGGAGTCCTGGTGTGGTACTATAAGATAAGCACTGAACTTGCAAGCCGCAAGGTCAGAGGTTCAAACTCACCAACTGCTCCTTGGAAATCCTATACAGAATTGCTGAGTATGAACTGACTCAACAGCATAGAACAACAACAATGCAATGTAAATAGGATTTTACAATACAAACAGCATTCTTCCTTCCCTTTTGGCCTTTGAGGAATTGCTTTGACCACTAATTCTTTTTTTAAAAAATTTAAAACTGTTTTTGATCTTTGGCTGGTTCAATCTGCAGATGTGGAATGCACAGATCTAAAGGCCAGATGACATAAGGATTAGTCAAAAAGTACTGCTTCTATGGTCTAGTTGATACACACACGTTTTCCAAACAAAACACATTTAAACATGGCCGTGATCAGTGGGTGGATGAGACCAATGCTCTCCGTAATATTCTTGCCTTAGTCTGAGTAGGATGTCTTCAAAATAAGGATACTTTTTATGTCATGGAACAAAACAATTTGAGCTCAGGGGTAATATAAAATTTTAGAAATAAATGAATCTTTGCAACAAGTTTATGGGAATGCTACCCCACATTAAACAATTATTTTTAGATGGATCAAGTGTTTATAGAACATCGGGAAAGACCTCAAAGATGAACTCAAAGCAGAGAGGCCAGCTCAGAAGGTTTTGACAACTTTTTTTAGGGATTTCAAAGGGGTCATCTTGATAAATTTTCTTGAAGGACACAGGGCAATCAACAGGGGCTTCTTATGAAGAAGTTTTAAGAAAACTGAAAACTGCATTAGGGAGAAAAAGGTCAAGAAAGCGACACCAAGGAATTTTTTCCCCATCATGACAATGCACCAACTCATTCTTCAAGGGTAGCATGAGAATTTTACCGGGAAACTTGACTCCATCCATCCTACATCCCTGATCTTGCTACTTCAGATTCTTTTTTCTCCCAAAGCTCAAATAAGACTGAAAAGGAGCACAGTTTCAATACCTGAAGGATGCTAAACTGTCGTTTGGATGTGGTGTAAATCTAATACCTCAGATTTCTTTGGGGAAGAGTTAGAGAAATAGAAACATCATCTTCAGAAGTAGACAGACCTGTATGGAGGATATGCCGAAAAACAAGGCACACAGACCAAGAAAGAGGTCTTCACATTTTGGTATTTTCTAAAATTTAGGTTGCTAATTTTGTACCATACTTTTTGACTTCCACTCAGATTTACCAGGTTAAAAGATACGCATACATACACACACATTCCTCCCTCCCTTCTTTCCTTCCTCTTTTGCTTTCTTTGAAATTACAGATTTAATGACAAGAATTTTTGTTCATACTGAATCTGGACCAATATATTTTTGACTAATTTAGTAATAGATTTTTCACCAAAATTTATGGTTAACAATAATATGAAATATAAGGAAAAGCAGAGTTCAGGGAAATAATGATCATACCATGTCGCCATATATGGTATCTGACCACTATTATTAGGCAATTGAAATGCCATCTATCACGATTTACAAATGATTCTTAATTTTTCTAAAGGTAAAATGTCTTGGGTAATTTTTATGACATTTCAAACTCTGAACTCATATAATCTAGAAAATACTTATCTAACCACATAGTTATAAGACACAAACTATAAAAGGCATTGAGTAATTATGGAAGCTCCAAAACTGAATTTACAAATACAGCATACTTTATTTATTTTGTTTCAAAATTGAGAAAACCAAGAACAAAATATACTATCTTTTGCATTTTAACATTTTGATTATTATGCCAAAATAGGTTAATTTAACTTTCAATTAAAGTAAAATTCTAAATTATTTTAAACAAATTTTAGGTACATGATTAAGATAAGCTTTTTTTCATTAAAAAAGAAATATCCACAGTAAAGAAAAATATTGCAAATACGTTCAAAATTCTAGGTTTTTGTCTTCACTTTCTTAGGCCATTCAGGTGCTTCTTTTTTGGTCTGTAAAAACAGAAAAAATGAAAACCAGTAAAATGTTTAGAAGTAGGACAAGACAGGCAATTCACAGAACTAAGTGAATACATTGAGGCTTTTTATGTAAAACTGCAGTAAATATTTTCTTTTAATTCATAAGGATACTTAAGGGCAAAAGCTTTGTCGTTTGACAGAAATAACTTAGTATGTATGCAGAAAACCACATTTCCATAGTATTTTTGGGGGAGTCCTCCGCATGTGCATTTAAGATATTCTACTACTCTACAGATTTATATATATATACATACGGAGTCCTGGTGTGGCGCTGTGGGTTCATGAGCTGGACGGCAAAGTTGGTTTGAACATCAAGGTCCGTGGTTCAAGCTCACCAGCTGCTCCTTGGAAACCCTATACAGAGTCGATATGGGTCGGAACCGACTGATCGGTACTTAACAACATGTTGTTGTTAAGTGCCCTGGCGTAGGTTCCGACTCATAGCGACCCTGTACAGGGTTTCCGAGGCTGTAAATCTTTATGGGAGCGGAAAGCCTCATCTTTCTCCCACTGAACAGCTGGTAGTTTCAAACTGCTGACCTTGCGGTTCGCAGCCCGATTCGTAACCACTACGCTACCAGAGCTCCTTATTAACCCACATAATAGATTTTTGTTTTTTATTGTGAATTATGTGATAGTTTACATGGAAGAACATTAGTTTTACATTCATCATTCATCCTATCGTATATGTTTCATTGCTATGGTTACATCCCCTCCACACATCATCAGCCAACCACAAGGTTATACCCTGCAAGCCCCGCCCCGCTCTCTGCTGTCAACAGCACACAGCCCCTTTCCCTCTCTGGGTCTAAAGCCCCAGCGACTCCATAGCTCCACATCATCGTCTCTGTCTCTGCCTCCATCTCTGGCGTCACTGCTTCTCTGCATAGGGTACCACTCTCCACTCTTCTCCCTTGATGGTCCCAGGGACTTCCGCTCCTACACTGCAAAGTCAATCACTCCCCTCCTTGCTACAAAACATCTACCTTTACATTTCCAACCCTCAGTCAGTCCTGATAACAATTATTCACTATTGTATCACAAGAGACCTATCCTCATTTCCTTTAATCAGCCCTGCCTAGACAGATTGGATACTACTCAGTGGAGGTTCTACCTTCCTCCACCACCCTCTGGATCTAGGTTCCCTCTTAAAAGCTTGTAAGCCAGTCACTTCTTGCCTTTGTAGCCCCCCCCCCCCACTAATAGATATTTATTTAGGAATTACTAGTCCAAATTATGAGCCTTTTAGATCTTCTGACTTGTTAAGCATTGACCAGTGGTGTGTTGCTAGGTTTACTGCTCAATCATTTCAGCCTGAAAAGTGCCAGGAACTACAGAACACTAAAGAAGAACAGTTGGTGGGTTTGGACCGCTGACCTTGTGGTTAACAGTCCAGTGCTGATGCTACAGCGCCACACCAGAAGTCCACTCAACAACTACAACAAGAACTGTGAGGAGGACTGTTTCAGGTTTAAGCAATCAGGACTCCTTATATAAGGCAATGATTCCAGTCAAAGAATACTGTTTCATTCAACAGGCTGCTGTACTGTTTCCAGTCAGCTCCAATTCATGTGGACCTAACTAACGCATAATAATAGAATGAAATGCTTTTAACCCTCCAATAGATTACACTGCATTCTACTGCGCTTTGCTTTACTGTGCGCTTCACAGAGAATTTTTAAAAAAAACAAATTGAAGGTTTGTAGCAACCCTTTGTTGAACAAGTTTATTGGTGCTGTTTTTTCACAAAGTGTATACTCAATTCATGAATCTGTGTCACATTTTGGTAATTCTCACAATATTTAAAACTTTTTCATAAAGTTACTGCATACTTAATAGACTATAGTATAGTGTAAACATAACTTTTATATGCATTTGGGAACAAAAATAAGTATCATGTGACTTGCTTTATTGCAATATTTACTTTATTGTGGTGAATTGGAACTGAACCGCAATATCTCCAAGGTATGCCTGTAGGGTCAAATAAATATACAGTTTACTTATTTCCTACTTGTATCTGCTTGAAACTATAGAGGACCACATTACTACACACTGTACCACCACACAAACACACATACACATACATATGTAAAAGATAATGTATAAGGAATCACTAGTTATCTATTTATACATATGTGCATATATATGTTGTTCTTATTGTTAAGTGCCGTGAAGTTGGTTCCAACCCATAATGACCCTGTATAGGGTCTCCAAGAAACAGCTGGTGAGCTTGAACTATTGACCTTGCAGTTCAAACAACTTTGCAATCTGGTACATTAACCCACAGCACCACACCAGGACTC
>NW_006408581.1:15645284-15659516 GCF_000296735.1 Chrysochloris asiatica | reverse complement strand
TTTTCTATACTGTTTTATATATCGTAGCTGATATACAAAACATTGGAAGTGATCAGGTCCTCTAGAACTTATTCATGGTTTTGGCCAACTAGAATGGTCACCTAAACAAGTCAGTGTACCCTCATTTTTCCCTCATCTATAAACCCTATCTCTAAACTGAGCTACAAATACTATCACATGGATGGTTGTCAGAGACAACTAAAATTCAGCATGTCAAAGGGAACTCGTTCCCCAAGCCTCTGTTTTCTATATTTAGTGACTGTTATTGTTATTTGCTTAGACACTTTACCCAGAAATGGTAGATTCCTCTGAATCTTACATTTCTCCTTCTTATCATCTGCTAGATCCATTCTAAACAGTCCCTACGTTCTTTAAAAATGTATTTTAATATTTATTGTGACAAAAAACATGTTAACAGAAAGTTTCCCATTTTAACCACATTAAGTCTGTAATTCAGAGGTGTTAATTACATTCGTATTGTTATGTACCATCATAACTATCTACGTTACTAGGTTTCTTGTCACGCATGCATGGATTTACTCAAAGCAAAATGTGTTTAAACATGTCTCTTAGATTAGTGGATGGCTGCAGGCAAGTTGTTGTTAAGTGCCATTGAGTCTGTTCTGACACATAGTAAACCTGTATAGTGTTTCCAAGCAGCTAGTGGGTTTGAGCCACTGGACCTATGGTTAGCAGTTCAGTGCTTAATGAACATCACCACGCCAGGACATGAGAGACTTCAAAAACTTTGTGGAAAAATACCATTATTTTTCAGTTTCATTTTTCTATAAACCTTTTGAATCTTCCTTATAAACATGTCTTAGTGGTGTTGCTGATGTTTGTTGCTAAATACATTTGAATTCATTCTGACTCATAGTGACCCTGTATAGGGTTTCCGAGGCTGTAAATCTTTGTTGTTGTTGCTGTTAAGTGCTGTCAAGCCTGTTTTGACTCATAGGGACCCTATACAGGGCTTCTGAAGAATGGGTGGTGGGTTGGAACTGCTGACCTTGTGGTTAGTAGCCCAGTGCTTCTCTTACAGTGCCACACACACCAGGGAATCATTTTTATTGTTGTTGCTAAGTGCCGTCGAGTCGGTTCCGACCCATAGCAACCTTGTATAGGGTTTCTGAGGAGCGGCTGGTGAACTTGAACTGCCAACCTGTTGTTATTGTTAAGTGTTGTCCAGTTGGTTCTGACCCATAGCGACCCTGTTTAAGGTTTCCAAGGAGCAGCTGGTGAGCTTGAACTTGCGCCCTTATAGCTCTAACGACTTTGCAGTCCAGCGCACATTAGCCCACATCGCCATAACAGGACTCCGTATGCTTATAAACAGTCCAGGTACTTGTCGGGAGAAAAATGAGGCTGTCTGCTCCTGGGAAGATCTACAGTCTTAGAAACCCTAAGGAGGATCGCTATGAGTTTGGATCAATAATTCCGTAGATGTGGGTGAGTAATCCCTTCAGAACGTGCCATCTGTTTCTTCAAAGGATTTTGATTGCTACTGTAGTTGACCTCAGAGGACTGTTAAGAGGATAAAATGTTAATATTGCGTGAATGATAATGAATCATAGAATATCAATAATAACAGAACAATGAAATAAAGCACTTTTTTTGTTGTGAGGTATCTTTGAGTCGGTACAGACTCATACCGACCCGATGCACAACAGAACGAGACTCTCCCCTGTGCCAACCTCTCAACCACTGCTATGCCTATGCCAATTGCTGCTATCACAGGGACAATCCACCTCATTGGGGGTCTTCCTCTCTTTTTTTCTTTCTCTGACCCTCCGCTTTATCAAAGGATATCATTATCCTTCTCCAGGGACTGGTTCCTCCTGATAATATGTCCAAAGTATGAGAGATGAAGTCTGGCCATTCTGGCTTCCAAAGAGCACTCTGGCTATATTTCTTCCAACACAGATGTTTGTTTTTTTGGCAGTCCATAGTACTTTCAATAGTCTCCTCCAACACCATAACTGAAATGCATCAATTCTTCTCTGGTCTTCCTTATTCACTGTCCAACTTTCGCATGCATATGAGGTTACTGAAAATACCATGGCTTAGGTCAGGTGCACCCTAGTCCTCAAACTGACATCGTTGCTCTCCAACCCTTTTAAGAGGTCTTGTACAGATTTGGCAAATGCAATAAATTGTTTGATTTCTTGACTGCTGCTTCCATGAGTGTTGATAGTTGATCCAAGCAAAATGAAGTCTTTGACAACTTCAGTCATTTCTCCATTTATTTGGATGTTGTTTATTGGTCCAGTGGTGAGGATTTCTGTTTTCCTACATTGAGATGCAACCATTACCGAGTGCTGTGGTCTCTGATCTTCATCAGTAAGTATTTTAAGTCCTCTTCACTTTCAGCAAGCAAGGTTGTATCATCTGCATATCACAGGTTGTTAATGAGTCTTATTCCAATCCTGATGCCACATTTTTCTTCATATAATTACATTTCTTGGATTATTTGCTCAGCATACAGATTGAATAAGTATGGTGAAAGAATAAAACCCTGGCACACAGCTTTCCTAATTTATAACCATTCGGTGTTCCCTTGTTCTGTTTGAACAACTGCCTCTTTATCTATGTACAGGTTCCTCATGAGCACAGTGAAGTGTTCTGGAATACTTATTCTTCCCAATTTTGTCCATGGCTTGCCATGATCCACACAATCAAAAGCTTTTGCATAGTCAGTATAGTACAAGTAAACATCTTTCTGGTATTCTGTGCTTTCATCCAAGATCTATCTGACATCAGCAATGATATTCCTTCTGAAAACCATCTTCTGAATCTGGCTTGAACCTCTGGAAGTTCTGTCAATGTGTTGTTGCAGCATTTTAGTATTATCTTTAGTACAATTTTATTTGCAGAGGATATCAGTGATATTGTCCAATGAGTTCCACATTCCAATGGATCGCCTTTCTTTGGAATGAGCACAAATATGGATCTATTCCAGTCAATTGGCCAGGTAGTTGTCTTTCAAATTTCTTGGCATAGATTAATGAATGCCTCCAGTGCTGAATCAGTTTGTTGAAAGATTTCAATTTGTATTCCAGCATTTCCTGGTGCCTTGTTCTTTGCCAATTCCTTCAACGTACCTTGGACTACTTCCTTCAGGATCATTGGTTTTTGATTATATGCTATCTAAGGAAAAGGTTGCACATCGACCATTTCTTTTTGGTACAGCAACTCTGTGTATTTCTTCAATCTCCTTTTGATGCTTTCTGCATCACTCAATAGTTTCCCCATAGAATCTTTCAATATTGCAAGCCTAGGCTTGACTTTTTACTTCAGTTCACTCAGCTTGAGAAATGAAAAGCATGTTCTTCCCTTTTTTTTTTTTTTTTTGTAACTCCAGGTCTTTCTACATTTTGTTATAATATTTGACTGTTTTCTCGAACTGACCTTCAGAATTTTATCTTCAGCTCTTGTACCTCCTCATACCTCCCATTTGCTTTTGCATCTCTATGCTATTGAGCAAGTTCCAGAGTTACTTCTCACATTCATTTTGGTCTTTTTCTTTATTCTTGTCTTCTTAATGACCTTTTGCTTTCTTCCTGTATGATGTTCTTGATGTTATCCCACAACTCTTCTGGTCTTTGGTCTTTAGAATCTAATGTAACCAATCTGTTCTTCACATGATCTGTAAATTCAGGTGGGATATATTCAAGGTCATATTTTGGCTCTTGTAGTTTTCTTCAGCTTCAGACTGAACTTGCATATGAGCAATTGATGGTCTGTTCCACAGTCTGCCCTGTCCTTGTTTTGGCTGATGATATGGATCTTTTCCATCATCTCTTTCCACAGATGTAGTCAATTTGATTTCTGTGTATTCCATCCAGTGAGGTCCATGTATACAGTCATCTTTTATGTTGTTTAAAAAGGTATCTACAATAAAGAAGTCATTGGTCTTGCAATCTATTACGTTGTTTCCATCACCAAGACGATGTTTTCCAACTACTGATCCTTGTCTCCAACCTCTGCATTCCAATAGCCAGTAATTATCAATGCATCTTGATCTCATGTTTGATCAATTTCAGACTGAAGAAGTTGATAGAATTCTTCAATTTTATCAACACTGGCTTTAGTGGTGGGTATGTAAATTTGAATAGTAGGGTATTAACTGATCTTCCTACTAGGCGTATGTATATTATCCTATCACAGAGAGTGTTGTATTGCATGACTGATCTTGATTAAGTTCTTTTTGATTATGAATGTGATGCCATTCCTTGTCAATTTGTCATTCCCAGCATAATAAACCATGTGATTTTCAAATTCAGAATGGCCAAAACCAGTTCATTTCAGCTCACTAATGCCTGGGATATCAATGTCTATGCAGTTACTTCATTTTTGACAATTTCCAATTTTCTTTGATTAATATTTTGCACATTCCATTTTCTGATTATTAATGGCTGTTTACAGCGGTTTCTCTTCATTTTGAGTTGTGCCCCATTAGCAAATCATGGTTCTGAGGGCTTTATTCCACCTGCATCATCATGGTCAACTCTACTTTGAAGAGGTAGCTCTTCCTCAGTCATATTTTTAATGCCTTCCAACCTGAGGGGCTCATCTTCTGTCACTGTATTTAACAATGTTCTAGTGCACGTCATCATGTTTCAATGTTTAGTATTCTGGTGCTGACAGTGTTCCACTCCTATCCTTAAGGTTTTCAGTGACTAAATATTCGGAAGTAGTCCGTCTTTCCTTCTTCCTAGTCTGTCTTCGTCTGGAAGCTCAGCTGAAACCTGTCCACTGTGGATGACTCTTGCTGGTATTTAAAATATTGGTGGCATAGCTTCCAGAATCACAGCAACACACAAGCCACCACAGTAGAATAAACTGACAGGCGAGTGGTGAAATAAAGCACTTAGCCCCTCAATAAATACCATCACTAGTAATTCCCACTTGACGTTCTCTCTGCCTGAAGAGCTCAGTGCTATTTATTTTTCTGGATTCAGCTCAAAGCTCACCTCCCCTATGAAGCTGGCTGTGATACCTCTGTGCTTTTTTTCAAGGGCATTTCAAGAAATAAGAGTATTCAATATTTACCATCAAGTTGGCTCTGATTCACAGTAACCCTGTAGAGGGTTTGTCAAGGCTATAAATTTTGTGAGAGTGGAAAACCTCATCTTTCTCCCATGGAGTTGT
The DNA here is from genome assembly GCF_000296735.1 of Chrysochloris asiatica. Lineage (NCBI taxonomy): Eukaryota > Metazoa > Chordata > Mammalia > Afrosoricida > Chrysochloridae > Chrysochloris > Chrysochloris asiatica. The sequence continues at coordinate 15,654,365 of NW_006408581.1, read as the reverse complement.
CAGGTGTCATCGAGTCAGAACCGACTCATAGTGACCCCATGCACAGCAGAATGAAACAATGTCCGATCCTGGGCCAACCTCACTACCACCGCCACACTTGATGCCATCAATGCTGCCACCTGGCTGATTGATCTCGTTGGGGGTCTTCCTCTTTTTCTCTGACCCTCCACCTTACCCAGCATGACATCCTTCTCCAGTGACTGTTCTCTCCGGATAATGTGTCCAAAGTATGAGAGACGAAGCCTAGGCATTTTGGCCTCCAAAGAGCACTCTGGTTGCACTTCTTCCAAAACAGATCTATTGGTTCTTTTGGCAGTCCATGGCACTTTCAGTATTCTCCTCCAACACCACAACTCAAAGGCATCAATTCTTCTATGGTCTTCCTTATTCACTGTCCAGCTTTCGCATTCATATGAGGTTATTGAAAATACCATGGGTTGGGTCAGGCGCACCTTAGTCCTCAAGCTGACATCTCTGCTCTTCAGTACTTTAAAAAGTTCTTGTGCAGCAGATTTGCCCAATGTAATACGTCGTCTGATCTCTTGACTGCTGCTTCCGCGAGTGTTAATAGTTGATCCAAGAAGAATGAAGTCCTTGACAACTTCAATCTCTTCTTCATTGATAAGAATTCTGTCTATTGGTCCAGTGGTGAGAATTTTTGTTGTAATCCATACAGAAGACTGTGCTCTTTGATCTTCATCAGTAAATATTTTAAGTCCTCTTCACTTTCATCAAGCAAGGTTGTATCATCTACATATCTCAGGTTGTTAATAAGTCTTCCTCCAATCCTGACGCCACGTTTTCCTTCATAGAACCCAGCTTCTGGGATTATTTGCTCAGCATACTCCCATGGAGTAGCTGGTGTGATCTAACCATTGAACCTGTGGTCCGTAGTCCAGTGCTTATTCTCTAGAGCAAGTGTGCTTCCAATATTTATCTTATTGTATAATTACTGGAAATGTTCATACTTGTACTTATTAAATTGAAATGCTTCACATATGAATGCTTTATATGTTGTACATTAGTAAGAGTGCTGGGTGGCCGTTCTCTACACGGCTCACATTTACAGCATTGGAGACCATAGGGTATTATAATTTTGAATATCCAACTCTTATTTCTTAGCCTAAATTTCGATTTTTAAAAGAAAAATCTTAGAATATCTTATAACTTTTTCTGATTATATGATCCAAACCAAAATTTAAAGACTTTTAAAAGATTTTGGTTGTGGTGCTGGTGCCATTCACATTTTAACAACATTCCATCACAACGATTTATCATTATAATATTTAGAAGCACTTACTTTTCAAAGTAAGCTCCCTATGTAGTCTTCTTTTTCTATCTGTCTTGAAAGGCACAACAAGCACAGTAATTAAGAGATGTGTTTATATCACAAGTGTCCATGTCAGGTGCAACTACTGGTCTCTCCTTGTCTAGAATTAACAAGAGTAATGAGAACCCAAGATGCTTAGAAGCAACTCGTTCAATGACTAACAGACATGTGAGCATCACTCTCCATGACTCTAATACCAGAAAAACTAGATGGTGCCCAGCTACCACTAGCAATTGTTCTGAAAGGTATCACATTAGAAGGCCCTGGGTAGAGTGACAGAAAATGTGGAACAAAATTTAATCATAAAAAAAGACAACACATACTGGTTGGAAAGAGACTAGAGGAACTCTGAGACTATGACGGTTGGTCACTCTTTAGGTCTGGAATTGAACTCACCCCCATCGCTCAATTTTCAGTTAAGCAATATATACATATATGTTGTTGTTAAGTGCCATCGAGTTGGTTCCGACTCATAGTGACCCTGTACAGGGTTTCCAAAGAGACACTGGTGAGTTTGAACCACCAATCTTGCAGTTCAAATGGCTTTGCAATCTGGCGCATTAACGCACAGTGCGACACCAGGAGGGGACAAAAACTGTAGTGAGGCATGCATACATACCATAGAATAATCAACCACAAAATATCAAAAGTGCAGCATTAACTTTAGGACAAAATTTAGAAGGGTGGTGAATGAAGGAGAAATGAAAACAAGTAACATTAGGAGGAAATGGGAAAAGTGATGTTATACTGAGATGATTGCAATTATTAAGATGAAACAAAGTGTTTGATTTGTTGAATGTTAAGCTTTGCTCTATAAACCTTCATCCAATTCACAATAAAAAACCTGAGGAAAAAAAAAGGAAATGATCTATTAAAGTAAAATATGAGCGCTCTTCCAGCTCTCCTGAATGCTCCCTTCACTTCATTTTCAAGTGGCTAGCCTGTCTGACCCTTTTCTTTCTCCTGTAGGAGTGCCCCTCACACTCCACTCCAATGTTCACTTCCTCTTCCTTCTCTTCTTTTACCACTCCTATCACTTCTGTAATTTCTGTCTCAATTAATACAAAGTTTATTAACTGTTTCCTTCCATTCCTCTAATTAATTTATCATCGAATACAAATACAACCCTCACAGTATTCTGTACTTGTTTCCCATTTAGCATTTATCACACTGTATTACGATACACAGTTCCATTAATAGACTGTGGAATACTCATGGGCAGAGACATTGTACCTGTAATAATACTTGTGTAAATATATACTTTCAAAAGAATGTGCAGAAGAAATTCCTTAAGAGGAATTAACAAATGCTTTGAGAAATGGCAGCAAGGCTGAAAAACTATACTATTTCCAATGTTAAGAAAAGTTGTACTTTAATTATGTATTTTGCATTCTACTTTAAATAGGAAAAATGAAAAATAAATAAATAAATAAATAGACCTAACGGGACCTAAACTCTTCTGTATTTGAAAGAAAAACTACGTTTCCAGCAGAATCTATTTTCATCTGGGTATGTTACCATTTGAAATCTCTTGAATATTATATGACAAAGATGGAATTAGAAAAGGCCAGCTACTCAAACTTCCTGGGCTCATTCGCTCCAACTTCAGGTCTTCACTTCATTGTCACCTTCTCAGGAAGGCTATCCCTCCCCATCCTTTCAACATCCTTCTAGTTTACTTTTCTTCATGCATTTATCACATTTTTACTCCTTTTAACATTTTTTGTTTGTTTAGACTGTATTTCCATCCAAGAATGTAAACTTCATAGAGGAAGGAAGTTTCATATCTCCACTGTCTAGAAAAAATAGTACTTGGCACAAATTTTTTAATGAATGAATGAATTTTGTTCAGATCTGCTAAGACAGAAGTCTCTGTTTTGTATAAGCCCAGACATAAAGTATCATGTAAGTCATTATTCAAGAATTTTCCCTATACAAAGTGAAAGAAAATGTCACTAATTTAAAAGAAAAGAAATGCTATTAATAATAATTCAGAAGTCCTTGTGTGGCGCTATATGGCCTTTCCTGCATTGGACTGCTAACTGCAAGAATGATGTTCAAACCCACCAGCTGCTCCTTGGAAACCCTATACAAGGGTGCTATGAGACAGAATGGAGCTGATGGCACTCAACAACAACAACAATAAAAATGCAATAATATGAGTTAAAATAATCAGGCAACATCACCTTTATAAGCATGAAGGGCAGTATTTCTAAGCAACATTTCAATTACTGAGTAGATATGATGATATCCAATAAGGTATGGAAACAGCATTCTTTGCTATATTAACTCAAATTCACTGGTATGTCTAATCCTTATATTATTATTATTGTCATATTATTGTCTGAAATGCAGGTTCTCTGTCAGTTACATCAGTATAGAATATGCTATAGTGATTTCTTATCTACCACTGTATCTAAGTCTGGTGGTGGTGGTTGTGTACCATGGAGTCAGTTCTGACTCATAGTGATCCTGTATAGGATTTCCGAGGCTGTAAAACTTTACAGGAGCAGAAAGTCTCATCTTTCTTCCACGGAGCAGCTGGTAGTTTCAAATTCCTGACCTTGAGGTTAGCAACCCAATTCGTAACCCCTACGCTACCAGAGCTCCTTGTATCTAAGCCTAATCATGACTAAAATTCAAGTAAACTCTAAGTAGATATTTATAACTGTGGAAAACTGATGCTAATTAAACACATGTTCTGTTTTTTCTTTCTAGAATATGAAAAATTTATTATTGTTACATTTTCAACATCAAAACTTACAATCTTGGTCTTTCCTTCTTGCCTTTGTATAAGGCCAATGGAGAGATGTTGGTACTTTGACAGTGTTAAAGCAGACTCCAGGAATGTCACTACCAGCATGACCTTTGCAACTAAATCCAGCAACTAGAACTTCATTATTTTTAATTTTCTCAATAAAATTCAGCAACCATTGTTGGAAATCAATATTTATAAGACAGTCAAGCATTTTAGTATTATTTCCCCTCTTCAGACTATGCCTCGATTCCTGTATCACAGATCCCTGTTGTTTCAAGGTTGAGCATGTCCCACTTAGGTCATGCAAACATGTCTCAGTGTTCCCCTAGATTGTTCTCCACCTCCTCCCCCTTCTTGTAGTTCCCTCCCAACACCTGGACTAAAACCCCCACCCCAATCCCATTGCTGTGGTTACCTTATATTCCATTAACTCTTCCCTCCATTTAAGACAGTCTATTTTATCCTGTAATCTACCTGACCTTCTCACCACATGGATCTCTGTTCTTCTGTGTTTACCTTCTTTGATATTGTAATTGTTTTGATCATAGACTGACCGCCCAGATCCTCTGTTCTTATAATTTTATTCTGTTCTTGACTCTTCCATTTGTCATTTGAGTTCAGGGTGATGCTGCCATGTTCGTCATTCTCTGGTTGTTGTCTGTTCTTGTTGGTTCTCAGTTCACAGAACTTCCTTTAGGATATTTTTCATAGCAGGGTTGGCTTTGGAAAAATACCTTAGCTTCTGTTTATCCTGGAATGTTTTGATTACAGCATTGTATTTGATTGACATCTTTGCTGGGTAAGGATTCTTGGTTGGCAGTTTTTGTCTTTCAGGGTTTATATATGTCTTCCCATTGCCTTCTTGCTTGCATAATTTCTCTTGAGAGATCCAAGCTTAATCTGATTTGCTTGCCTTTGTATGTTATACTGCTCTTTTCCCTGCTTTCAGGATTCTGTCCTTATCTTTGATTTTGGAGAGCTTGATTATGATATGTCTTGGTGACTGTCTTTTAGGGTTTATCCTTCCTGGGGATTGTTGAGCTTCTTGAATGCTTATCTTTTCACTTTTCAAGATGTTAGGGAAATTTTGTTCCAGAAGCTCTTCAATGATCTCCTCTGTGGACTTGTGTGATTCTTCCTGTTCTGGAATGCCAATAATTCTTAAGTTATTCCTTTTCTTGTTGTCCAGTATGAATCTTAGGCCTTCTTCAGATTTTTATCCTTTATTGTGATTGCTCTTCTATCTTAGCAGTGTTGCGAGATTTATCTTCTAGCTCACTAGTTCTGGCTTCTATCTCTTCAATTCTACTCCTTTACCCTTTCAGTGTATTGTCCATTTCTGATATTCTAGAATTATTTCCAATGCTGTATCTGTCTTATTGGATGGTTCCTGTAGTGCTTTCCTGACTTCTTCCTTATTTTTCTCAACTCTATTGTTTAGTGTTTTGATACATTTTATAATCATTTTTCTGAATTCCTTCTCCGGCATTTCCAAAGCCAGCCCATCTTCCAGTATGGAGTGTAGGTCTACTTCCAGCTCATTTGCCTCAGTCACTTTATCTCGTTTCTGAACATGTGCTGATATAGTCATCTGTTTCTGTTTTTTGGGGCATATTCAGGAGTTATCTGTAGCTATAATACTTAGATGGGTGTGTATTTTGGTATTTTTTTTTTATGCTTTATGATTGCCTCCAGGTAGATGTGATCGGGAGATGGGCTTCCCATTTCACCCTTCTTCCTGAGAAATTTCATGCATCCGTGGCTGCTCTGATCCTTCCCCTACTTGGTGTCTCCCAAGATGGTGGTTCTGGGAGCAGCTGAGCATCTTGGATTAGAAAGCAAAGGATTTCTTGCTTCTGCTACAAATTCCCGTAGCTGTAAACCTTCCAACCTTCCAAACATTCCTTTACATGTGTTTCAGAGTTCTGGCACCATACCCTGAGCTTGCTTGGTCCGGTATTCTGTGTTATTGCTGACAGAGCTCCGCACTGCACTTCTACACAATTAGCCATCTTGTTTGTTCTCTATATCACATTTTTTATTTTGTTTAAGACTCCAACAGGCTCCATATTATGAAGCTCTGTATACACACACACGTATTTTTGGTACAGATATAAAATACACATATATCTAGTATGATTTTTGTTGTTATTGTTGTATGCTGTCAAGACAATTCCAACTCACAGTGACTCGATACGGGGTTTTCTGTGCTGTAATCTTACACGTATAAATTATTTATAAGTCATCTTTTATACTGGGAACATTGCCTTCATTTTTATGCACTGTTTCAAGTTAATTATATATGCCATTGTCGTAAAGAAACAGTACAGATTAATACTAATTAAAACCTTGGGCTGTTAGTGGAGTGCCAAAGTAAACTGCATTCTAGATTTAAGGAAAGTCAGACAGCTTTGGTAGAAGCAAGGGACAGGATTAACTGGAAATCTACTAGAAGTAATTTATTGCTACAATGTGATTTTGGAGATAAATAACTGATAAGACAGGTACCTTTGTGCCATCAAGAAGTAGCCAACTAAAACATTAAAAATAACTTGGAAAGCATAACACTGAGAAAGAACAATAACTGATATATATATATATATATATACGTATATATACATATTATAAGCCTGGAATCTTCTGGAATCTAGAGAAAGAGCACAGATTAAGATTCTATGAGTGTTTGACCAGCACCGCTTCTCTCAGGACAGGAAAGAGTATGTCTATGGGGTATAGTGTACTTCCTTTGTTGTTTGACAAGGGTATAAGCTGTGACTTAATTAAATAAATAAATATATGCAGGTTCCAACCTAAGTGAATCTAGAATAGATTCTACCAAGTGAATCTGCCAACTAGAAGAGACCTTCTGAGATCCTTTTACCCTTTCTGTCCTACTTTTAAATCAGAGATTCCTTATTTCTAAATTAGCTTGTGATCTAAATTCTAACAGAAAGAGGCTGCATTAGTATTCCTGACATTAGTAATTGAAAAATTATTATTGAAAAAAGTGTAATTATGTCCAATGAGCAGCTGGTGGGTTTGAACTGCTGACCTTGTGGTTTGCAGTCCAGTACTTATCCTATAGCACCATACCAGGAGTCCAAGTATATACTTAGTGGGAAAGAAGTGGGAGTTTCTAATGAAGCAGATTAGCATGTCATTTGTTATGGAAGTGGCATTATTAGGCTGATTCCACTCTTGCTTTGGTTGAGTTAAGGAATCCTGGCAGGACAGAGGGTTAGTGCTTAGTTAATGGAAAGGTCAGTGGTTCAAATTCACCAGCTGTAAGACTTTGTAAGTTTGTAAACATTACCACCTTTGAAACTGGATGGGGTTGAGTTGGAAGCAGTGGGATGGCAGCAGGTTTGTGTGTTTCCTGTAGTTCAATATAACAATAATGTTCCTCATCCAGTTTAGAGTTGTAACAGAAAGGATAACTGAATTGGGGATGCAAATAATTATTTCCCCCCTTAAACAGCAAATAGTTTAGTGTCTGCTCGTTTGCTGCTCCAGAAAGTCAGTCTTTAAAGTACTGACAGTCTCTAGTTCAACCCATTCTGTGCACTAAGTAGCCATGTACCCATTACATCTGTGACTGCCCTGGCTAGCCCTTTGTGTAAGTGTTGTCTTCAACCTTGGGGTGCAGTGGTTTCAGCATTGGGCTGTTAATAGGAAGACTGGTGGCTGGGACCTACCTGTCAGTTTCCTTACAGACTTACTGCGTCAGAAACCCTGTGGAGCACTTCTATTCTGGTCTATAAGGTTGCTATGAGTTTTGATGGCAGTGGGTTTTCATATACAAATACCACATCATACTGCAAACCATTCATCGAATATCAAAAGACATAGGGTTAAAGTATCTCAATTTCTCCTCTTCCTCTATATCACAGCTCTACCCCCAGCCACCCTAGTACCCACTTAGCAGTAGTCTTATGTATGTTTTCCTATTTTCATGCACATATAAACATGCATCTTTATATTCATCTATCTGTCCATCTTGAATTTTAAAACATGGAAAAACTGCAGCAACAAATAATTTCCACCAAAGGATTTGGAAGTAAGTTAGAAACGTTATTTTCATCTACAAAATGATTGTTGTGGTTGTTAAGTGCCGTGGAGTCAGTTCCAACTCATAGTGACCCTGCACAGGGTTTCTGAGGCTGTAAATCTTTATGGGAGCAGAAAGCCTCATCTTTCTCCTGAAGAACGGCTGGTAGTTTTGAACTGCCGACCTTGAGGTTAGCAGTCCGAGTCGTAACTACTACACTACTTTATGAGACAATTAGGCTCTAAAAATATCTGCATCATAATTGTCTTAATAACAAGATCCGTGAAAATATAAAAAATACATGTTTATAGAAAACATTCAAAAGAAGAAATACAAAACCAATGTACCAAGAGAATCACAGCATGCTAATGTAAAAGCAAGGCAGAATGCCTTTCATATAGCCTTTCTTCCCATTTTACAGATAAGAAATGGCTCAAAGTGTCTAACTGACTTTATCAGGTCACTTAGCCATTTCACATTACTAATTCGGCATTAGCACAAGACCCTGGTTTGGCTGGTTTATTGTACTGTTGTTAACTGTCAAGTCAGTTCTGATCCATAGCGATCCTGTATAGGGTTTCTAAAGAGTGGCTGGTGAGTTTGAACCTTCACTCTTGTGGTTCAAACAGACTTTCTAGTCCAGTGCATTAATCCATAGACACACACGCACACACACACACCATCAAAAAAACCCAAACCCAATGCTGACCAACTGTAAGATGAGTCGTGGAGCGCAGACCATTTGTGCCACTCTGGGACAGTGTTACCTTCCAGTGTTCATTAGGACACAACTGAGCTCACACCTCTTTTGAAAAATTTCTCCTTATTATGTAATAAAGATTGTTGTTGTTGTTGTTGTCAGGTGCCATCGAGTCAGAACCAACTCATAGCAACACCATGCACAGCAGAACGAAACAATGTCCGATCCTGGGTCAACCTCACTAC
>NW_006408581.1:15642056-15644258 GCF_000296735.1 Chrysochloris asiatica | reverse complement strand
GGACATCAGCAATGATATCTCTAGTTCCCCGGCCTCTTCTGAATCCAGCTTGAACCTCTGGAAGTTCTCTGCCAATGTATGATTGTAGCCCTTTCTGTATAACCTTTAGCAAAACTTTACTCGCTTGAGATATCAAAGAGATTGTCCGATGATTTCTGCATTCCGTTGGGTCACCTCTCTTTGTAATGGGCACAAATATGGATCTCATAATAAAGATTAGCATTGAAAAATAGAGTGAGAGAGAGACTGCAAAGGAGTAAAAAGAAGGAAATAAAAACTCTACCCAATTAATACTACAGCTTGAACCGTCTTAATTTTATTCTAAGTAACTTTATCTTTAGGATTGGGAAAATCTTACTAGTACTTATGTATTGGATACATTCAGGATTTCAGGAAATCAGATTCAGGTTTCCAAGCTAAAATTAGCAAGGTAGGAGTGTCAGGGCTAGAAGGAGCAGCTCATCGACTGAAGCAGAGTAGGGTCAGAAAAGTAGACCAGAAAATGCTTGTAGGTTTTAAGTATTTGGTTGTATCTTGTGGTTTTCATCTAACCCTACTTTTGTCATTAATATCTAGGTATTAAGCAGTGCATTCTTTCTTCTAGATTATAACATAATAGACATATGATACTGTCTGCTATAAACTCAGTCTCCTTTGTATGGAAACTTCCATAGCCACAGTCCACATGAATAAAGAGTCATAGGCAGCTCCATGACCCCTGCTCTAGAGCCACAGCTGCTGACAGGGGTGGGAGAGGTGGGGAAGGTGCAAGGAGAATAGTGTCTCATGGGTAGCTCTTCAAAATGCTGGCTAATAACAGGAACAAGCCTGGCCACAGTGGGGTATCATTCACCAAGGGCAAGATACACCAATTAGATTCTTACTCTTGAAAAATAAAGGGAGAATTAGGCTAGGAGTACAGGCATAGCCAGGAGATATTTCCAGTTTGCTTCTAGGCTACAGCAATAAAGTGAATATTACATTAAAGAGGCTACAGAAATTTTCTGACTTCTCAGTACATATGAAAGTTATGTTTACACTATACTGCAGGCTACTAAGTATGTAATAATGTTGTTAAGCACAGTCAAGTCAGTTCCAACTCATAATAACCCACTCCCCAAGGAGTGTCTAGTGGGTTTAAACTACTGTTAGCAGTCTAGTGCTTACCCAGCAGTACCACACTATGATGAAAAAGATTGAAATACTGTGAGATTTACCCAAATGTGACACAGAGACAAGAAGTGAACACATGCTGTTAGAAAAATGGTGTCTATAGACTATCCTGTCCCAGGATTGCCACAAACCTTCAATATGTAAAAAATGTATTAGCTGTGAAGCGCAATAAAATGAGGCTTGCCTGTACTTACAGAAACCTGCCTCTAGATAGGAGCCCTGAGCAAACAGAAGCTATGAGGAAGTGGAAACTGTGAGTAAGCAGAAACTGGGAGAGAAACTTATACACAAAGATAAGCTGAGCTCCAGGCACTCGGCTGCTAAGTCCCTAAAGCTGCCTTATGCCCAGGTTGGTCAGTCAGTGCGGCCTCCACTGCTGCCACACTTATTCTTACAGCAATGAGTCCTTACTTAATCAATTATTCCTTCCTACATCTAGATAGTAACTGTCATTGGAGAAAAAACAAAGGGAATTCTATGTATAATCCCTAAGAAATCTTTTGAGTTTCACTAATCCAGAGTAGCACTCTCTGAATGAAATGGCTAAAACCAGAAGTCCTCACACCCGACCAGTCATTAACAACCATTGGAGAATTAAAAACAAAATCAGATTCTGGTAGGTCATTGAATCAGAATATCTTAGAGGAAATCTTTTTTGGTTTTCAGTCTGTATGTTCAGAAGGTAAAAATTATGCTTTTTTTTTTCTTCTGAGAAATGAAAGTACTGTTGGGAAACCATGCTGAAGACGAGGGAAATAGTTAACAATATTGCTCATTTTTATTCTGTTGCATTCCATTCTCATTTTAATGAATTTTTAAAGTATTCATCATTTTCAATATTCCATAATTTATTTTCTAGCTTCTTTTTCTATGTTCAATTTAGATGCATAATAATTTGGTCTACTTTAATATAACTGGTATAAAATTTTGAAGAAGCTCTGAAGAGCAAAATATGCTATCATACGAATAAGAGTATACAGGTGATATTTGCATCCCCCTTTTATTCTTACGCAAATTTAAAAAGCAATA
>NW_006408581.1:15638852-15641956 GCF_000296735.1 Chrysochloris asiatica | reverse complement strand
ATAAAACAAAATATTCAAATATGAGCTATAAGACAGGTAATATAAATATTCAGACAATGGTCTAATACTGATAATATTTTAATGACCCCCATAAACCTATTAAAATTAGTTTGACATTAATATGAATGAAACAAATTTAAAGAGATTTAAGTAAAATAAAGTTAGTGAAAATCAGAGCTTTTACAATTCTAAATTAACTTTTATTATACTTACAAAGAGTGTTGGTTTGGGTATGAATATATTATCTTCAGGCTCTCTAGGCACATCCAAAGCCTTTGGTTTTGGACCTTCTGTCACAGTTTTTGAATCCTTTTTAGGAAGGAGTAAGCTGCCCTCATGATGCTTACTGCGCATATTAATGAGCATCTGTTTCATTGCCGCCAATTCCTGTTGATATAAGAAAATAACAAGCATGATTTTAGCTAGCAAGCTAATATAGATAGATGTCAAAACATTTATTGTTATTCTTAAAATAGAAGAAAGATTTGAAACAATTATACTACATAAAGGGAAGTTGTGAAAATAACAAAGCACAATAGTGATGTATTTATCTTGTAATTATTAATAGTCTTTTAATAGGGAAAGTGACAAACATAACATTACATAGGTTAGTGGTCCCAAAATTGTCTGCTCTGTGCATTGGGATCACCTGATGCCTGTGTCCCATGACCAGAGATTGTGAGATAATCAGTCTGAAGTATGGCCTGGACTTTAGAATATTTTAAAGGTCCCCGGGAGATTCTAATGGACAGACCAACTTGAAAAGCACTAGCATAGCCAGTTACCAATGTAGTTTTTTGTTTTTTTAAAAACATATGATTGTTGAGTAGATTAGTTTAGGCACTGAACTTTTTATTTTCTTTGAAAACTATCCTATTCATTTCCTTATAAAGGCTTATAAAAAAAGATGATGTGGGAAAAAGGACCAAATTTTGTTTTTTCTTATCTATGAAGCAGCATTTCAGACAATAGTTTTAATATCATTTCAGGATTTCTTTCACTGCACTATTAGTTCTTATTGCCTTTACAATGATCACTGCAGTTGATTTTATAAATTGCCTTTTGAACTAAGAATTAATTATGCTGAACTTCTTGAAAATAATTCAGATAAAAACTCACCCATTCCCTCTTCCAAGTCTGTTTTCTGTTCTTTCCATCCATTGCCAAATCTTTAGCACCTAATTTTACTACGTGAATATTTATAATGAACTACTAAACAAATTCAATCAAAAATAAATAAACGGAGACACAGCAGACTAAACTCTCCTTTACCTTATGTATCTGTAGAATAGTGGCAGGCTGTATTGTAGGTACTTTTTTCCTATTCTCTTATTTCATCTTCATGCCAAAACACAAAAGCTATGACTGATAAATGTTCTGTTCCCTTCTACTAATCTGTTTATAGACATCAGAGCAAGTTTCTACAAGTCTTTCTTTTCTGGCTGTCATTAGTTCTATTTAGAACTATCAAGTCTGAGTACGTATTTAAAAACAGAGCTGTTGAATTTAAGCCACATAGCCTTAATAGATCCTAGGGATAGGAGAGGAACTGAAAGAAATGCTGCCAGAATCCTTGTTCCTTTTAAACTTTTTTATACTGGGGCTTGCCTGGTCAGTGCACAGGAGAATACATATGAATATACGTGTATTCCTTTAGATACTGCCAATCTTATATACATTATTTGACCTTTTTTGGTGTTCTTTTTGCTTTCAAGATTGTGTTATTCCATATATGTGCTCCCCTGGTAAATAACTGATTTAATGTTAAATATGGCTGATAGATTTCAGCTTTGCCCTACTTGCCACGATAAGGAGAAAGGAAAATGGAGATGATGGTCTCCCAGTCTATGGAAAAAACCAGCACTCTGGCTGCACAACTATCTGTCTGACAGAACATCTTTCTACTAGCCATAACTTTTGTGTATGGCATGAAGATGAAGTAAAATAGGAAAAAAACTAATCTTTAGCAGTCTACCACTATTCTACAGATAAGTATGTAAAGGAGACATTACTTTGTCAGACCTGCTAAGATAAGGGAAGAGGGGATGAAATGAATTAAAGGAGAAAAAAGAAAGAATTAGGGGTCTAATATCAGGCAAAGGACTTTGACCTCCAAATACCTTAGATGAGCTCATAATTTTGCGTCTATTTGGCTTTTGTCTGATGCAGGAATTGGACCAGTTACAGGAAACAGATCACGCTGATGTGGGGCAGGAGACAGCTAAGAAAAGTTCACATAGCTTTGCCTGACCAAGACTTTGGATCACCTTAATTTCGGGTGTAGACACAGCACTCCTTGTATTTGAAAGTATAAACAGTGGCACCATGGCTTCTGAAATTTAGGTAAAGAGCACTTTAAAAGTGTTGAATAATGTCTCTCCAAACTTAGGCCCACCTGGAAATTTAGAATGTGACTTTATTTGGAAACACAATCTGCAGATGTGGGCCCTAAATCCAGTGACTAGTGTTCTTTTCAAAGGTCAAGCAGAGACACAGATACATACAGGGAGAAGATAGCCATTTGAATATGGAAGCAGAGATTGGAGTTATGTTGCTCAGGCCAAGGGATGCCTGGGGCCATGAGAAGCTGGACAAATCCAGGAAGACCTCTTCTCCAGAGTCTTCAGAAGCAGCACAGCCTTGCATACATTCTGATGTGAACTTCTAGCCTTGAGAACTAAGAATAAATTTCTGCTGTTTGAAGTTACCCAGTTTGTGGTCCTTTGCTGTAGCAACTCTAGGAAACTAATATGAAAAGCAATAAAATACTGTATAATTTCCATTAGAGTAATATAGCTATAATTGATACCAAAATAACATTTAGACCCATTTTGTTCAGTTTTATTACATTTGATTGAAATGATAATCTCTTTTATACCAAGAGTAGATAAGAACTAAGAAAATCCCATTTTAACATCAGACAGTATCTATAAATTCATCATATACTGAGTGTACAAAAAGCCAAGTGCATATAGTGGAAATATTTTAATATTGGGTCGAAGTTAAAGACAACACCTACATCTGACTCTATTACTAATTGTGTAAATTTATTTGTTCTATAGTTAGATCAAGCAAGCTTTTAAAATATACTTTAGGTTATTTTC
>NW_006408581.1:15617613-15637436 GCF_000296735.1 Chrysochloris asiatica | reverse complement strand
CCTCACTTTCTTGAAAGATTTCAATTTTTATTCCATCAATTCCTGGTGCCTTATTCTTTGCCTATTCCTTCATTGCACCTTGGACTTCCTCCTTCAGTATCATTGGCTCTTGATCATATGCTACCTATAGGAATGGTTGAACATGAACCATTTCCTTTTGGTAGAGTGACTCTGTGTATTCCTTCCATCTTCTCTTTATGCTTTCTGAATCATTCAATAATTTACCCAGAGAATCTTTCAATAATGAAAGTCGAGGCTTGAAATTTTTTTTTTTTCTGTTCTCCCAGCTTGAGAAATTCTGAGTGTGTTTTTCTACTGGGTCTTATTAATTTCTAGGAACTCTTTAAGTACCGAGTAATGGGGCCTTTGTAATATGAGCGGCAAATATTTTTCCAATTTATCTTAAATTTGATTTTGTTAATTTTTTCTATACAGAACTTTTTGTTTCTGGTGTGGCTGAATGTGTCAATATATTCTTTAATGACTTCTTTTAGAGTATCTGTGTTTAGTTTTTTCATTTTACCTCAAGTTCCTTTTCTTGGTTTCTTTTTCACATATTTAGATCTTTGATCTACTTGAAGTTTAACCTGATTCATGGTGAATGTTACAATTCAGCAGCTACCTTCCATCCCCCAGATGGCTAACACCATCATGAGATGAAGAAACCTTGTTTTTCCTCACTCATTTGATATTCTATCTTTATCATATACAAAACTCCCAAAAGTATCTGGTCAATTTTTGTTGTTTTATGCTCTGTTCCAATGATTTTTATGCATAAACCAATATTATAGTGTTTTAGTGTTTAGCAACTGAAATATTTTTCTGGCTATATTCTTGGGATTACATTGAATTAAAATCACCACACATCTATCACTTTTTCATACTATGGTGGACTGTGTGATGCTGTAATGGTGGAAGCTAAGCCACCAGTATTTTAAATAGCAGCAGGGTCACCCAGGGTGGACAGGTTTCAGTGGAGCTGCCAGACTAACACAGACTAGGAAGAAGGAGAGACAGACCACTTCTTAATGGCTAGCCACTGAAAACCTTATGAATAGCGGCAGAACATTGTCAGATATAGTGCCAAGAGTTGAGCCCCTCACGCTGGATGGCACTCAAAATATGACTGGGGAAGAGCTGCTTCCTCAAAGTAGAGTTGACTTTAATGACATGGATGGAGTAAAACTTTTGGGACCTTCATTTGCTGATGTGGTACACTCAAAATGAGAAGTAAAAGCTGCTAATATCCATTAGAAATTGGAATATGAAATGTATGAAGTATGGGTTTAGGAAAATTAGAAGTTGTCAAAAATGAAATGAGACATATGAAGACTGATATATCCTAGGCATTAATGAGCTGAAATGGACTGCTACTGGCCTTTCTGAATCAGGCAATCATGTGGTTTACTATGCAGAATAATTAATAGAAGAGGAGTAGGGTCACATTCATTGTCAAAAAGAAGCATTTCAAGATCTGTTTTGAAGTACAATGCTGTCTGTAATAGGTAATATCTGTAAGACGAAAAGGAAAACCAGTTAATAGCACTATTCAAAGTATGCACCAACCACTAAAGCCACCGGTGATGAAATGGAAGAATTCTACCAATTTCTTCAATCTGAAATTGACCACACCATGAAAATCATTATGCACTGATAATAATTGGTGATTAGAATGTGAAAGTTGGAAACAAGGAAGAAGGATCAGTAGTTGGAAAATATAGTCTTGGTGATAGAACGATGCTGGAGGTTGCAGAATAGAATTTTTTTAAGACCAATGACTCATTCATTGCATATGCCTTTTTTATACAACAAAAATGCTGAAGGACCTCACCAGTTCAGTATCATTAGTCAAAACACAGGCAGGGGCCAAATGTGGAACAAACTATCAATTGCTCATATGTAAGTTCAGGTGAAAGCTGAAGAAAATTAAACCAAGTACATGAGAGCCAAAATATGACCTTGAATATAACTCACATGAATCTAGAGACTGTCTCAAGAACAGATTAAATGAAGTAGAAACTAGTGACCAAAAGAGTTGTGGGATGACATCAAGAACATCATGCATGAAGAAAGCAAAAGGTCACTAAAAAGTCAGGAAAGTAAAGACCAAAATGGATGTAAGAAGAGACTCTGAAACTTGCTCTTGAATGTAGAGAAGCTAAAGCAATTAGAAGAAATGGGGAAGTAAAAGAGATGAACAGAATATTTCAAAAGTCAGCTCCAGAAAACAAAGTCAGTTATTATAATGAAATGTGCAAAGGTCTGGAGTTAGAAAACCAAAAGGGCAGAACACGCTTCAACAGTTCTCAAGCACAATGAACTATAAGAAGTCCAAGCTGCACTCAAGGCATTGGTGAAAAGCAAGGCTCCAGGAACTGACTGAATATAAATGGAAATGCTTCAACAAACTGATGCAGCACTAGAGGCCAAGTGTCCACGCCAAGAAATTTGGAAGACCTGGACAACTGACTGGAAGGTATCTGTATTTGTGCCAACTCAAAAGAAACGTGACCCATTGTGATGTGGAAATCATCTAACAACGTCATTAATATCACATTCAAGTAAAATCTTGTTGAAGATCATTAAAAAATGGTTGCAGCAATACATTGACAGGGAACTGCCAGAAATTCAAGCAGGATTCAGAAGAGGACACAGAACTAGGGATACCATTGCAGATATCAGATGGATCGTGCTGAAAGCAGAGAGAGCCAAAAAGAAATTTACTTGTGCTTTATTGACTATTCAAAGGCAACTGACTGTGTGGATCATGTCAAGCTATGGATAATATTGTAAATAATAGGTGCTGCAGAGCCCTTAACTGTGCTCATGAGGAACCTGTACACAGACCAAGAGGCAGTCATTCAAACAGAGTAAGGGGATACTGAATGGTTTGAAATCAGGAAAGGTGTGTGTCAAGGTGGTATCCTTTTACCATACTTATGCAATCTGTATGTTGAGCATATAATACAAGAAGCCGGATTATGTGAAGAACATGACATCAGGATTGGAGGAAGAGTCATTAACAACCTGAATATGCAGATGCCACAACCTTGATTGCTGGAAGCAAAGAGGATTTGAAGTATTTACTGATGTTTTCAGTATGGATAGCATCTTAATGTAAAGAAAATGAAAACCCTTACAACCAGACCAATAAATAATACCATGATAAAAAAGAAAAGATTACAGTTGTCATTTTGCTTGGATCCACAATCAGTGCTCATGGAAGCAGCAGTCAGGAATTCCACTGACATCTTGCATTGGGCAAATCTGCTATAAAAGATCCCTCTGTAAAAGAACAAAGATGTCACTTTGAGGATTTAGGTGTGCCTGACCCAAGCCATGGTATTTTCAAGTGCCAGAAGACCACAGAAGCACTGGATTTGCATTATGCTATTGGCAAAGAAGATAGAAAGTACAAGGGACTGCAAGAAGAGTGAACAAATCTGTCTTGGAAGAAATATAGCCAGAATGCTCTATGGAAGTCAGGATGGAGAGACTTTGTCTTTTGCACTTTAGACATGATGTCAAAAGGGATCAATCCCTGGAAAGGATATCATGTTTGGTAAAGTTGAGGGTTGAAGATCTCAAAGAGGTGGACTAACACAGTGGCAGCAACAATAGACTCAAACATAACAACAATTGTGAAGATTGTGCAGGACTAGGCAGTATTTTGTTCTGTTGTGCACAGGGGCATTATGAGTCAGAACAAACTCAACAGCATGTAACAGCATCAACCATAAAAACATTTTGATATATTTTTTTATCAATATTTTGGTGTTATTATAATAATGAAGTAATCACAGTTCACAAACTGTTAAATAAGCAATAATGTACGAAAACAGCATGCAAGAACTAGAATATATATTTGTCCCTACACATAAATATTATCTGTCTCCTGAGTTCTCACTCATCTCCCACTTAAGATTCTATTCTCATCATTTTTGCAATATTTGTCCTTTTGTGATCAACTAATCATACTCAGCATAATGTCCTCCAGGTTCATCCATGTTATGAGGCATTCTTTAACATTGCATAATATTCCATTGTGTATGTGCAGCAAGTTTATCCATGCTTCCATTGACGGGCATTTAGGCTGTCTCCATCTTTTTGCTATTGTGAATAGTGCTGTGACGAGCATCGGTACACATATATCTACTCATGTCCTAACTCTTGTTTCTTGTGGGTAAATACCAAGTAAAGGGATTGATGGGTCATAAGGCATTTCTATATCCAACTTTCTGAGGAAGCACCATACTGTTTTCCACAGTGGTTGAATCATTTTACAATCCCACCAACAACGTAGGAGGGTCCCAGTCTCTTCACATCCTTGCCAGCATTTGTTGTTTTCTGTTTTTCTGTTAATGTTGGAGTGAGACAATATTTCATTGTTGTTTTGATCTGCAGCTCTCTAATGGCTGAACATTTCTTCCTATGTTTGTTGGCTGCTTGAATGTTTTCCTTGGTGAAGTGTCTGTTCATGTCTTTTGCCCATTTTTAAATTGGGTTGTTTGTCTTTTTCTTGCAGAGGTGTGGTAGTTTTCTATAAATTTTAGAGGTTAGTTACTTGTCTGATATGTTGCAAAAAAGTTTTTTCACAGTCTGTGGGCTCTTTTACTCTTTTGGCTAAATCTTTTGATACACATAAGTGCTTGATTTTCCCAGTCACCTATTTTGTCTTTTATTGCTTGCTTTTAGTAATGTTTGACAGTGTATTTATGCCGTATATCAGAGCCCCTAAATTTGTACTTATTTTTTCACTGATGATCTTTATAGTTCTAGGTTTTTAGGCTTGAGTTTTTTATTCGACTTTGCTACCTTTTGATTTTGCTTTCTCCTGTTCTTTTCTAACTGACCTGTAGGTGCTTTTGGAGTACAGTGTAATGATTTATAAATATGGTTCACAACAGAACAGAGAGTTAGATTAGGTCCACAGAAAAGGAACCCATGACATAAAAAAGGTGAAGTATCAAGAGTTGAACTGAATTCCTTCTGTTACATTATATCTATTGTTCAAAAATCATGCTTCCTATTTGGACCTTGACTGTCTTAAGGACATTTTTTCCTTTGCTCATTAATAGAAAGACTATATATCCTTCTCTCCCATATTACTTAAGATGTTCTAGCATTCTACCATGTTGTTTGCTGGGATCAATTTTGTACCAACTGCGTTGGGGACAGAGGCACAGCTGTTATACTGACATTTCTTTTTATTGCACATCTTGGCAAGTTCCACCACATCTTGCATCCTGTTTTTATTCCTGTCCTTTTGGTTTTGGTGGCTTATAATCTAGTAAATATTTGAGAGACGGTTTTGTGGAAAAAAGTATTGTGCTTTTCTTTGGAATTTTGATACTTTCTTTCTCCTAAAATCAAATATCTGCCAAGATGATTCTTATTTCTTTGTAGGATTTTTTATTCCTCTCTGTAATATTCAATATTGTTAGCTTTTCCCTTTTAATTTCAATTATTTATAAGTTTTAGATATTACTCATACCCTTTTGCTGTCATATTTGCGTATTAACTTCATAATTTTGATTTGAACAATTTTTAAAAATTTCACAAATTCTTCTTTTGTTCACTGATTTTTGTTTTATGGAAATACTACTTTCTCCAATATTTTTCAAGGCACGAATTTTAATACTTTGTAAGCTCTTTTTCCCCTCTCCACCCGTCTGGGGACGGGGATCAGTTTTTCTGTTTACTGTGGGTTTTTTTTTTTTTTCCCTTTTGTACTATTCATTTTCTTTGAGTGCCCTATGACTCTTGGCTGTGTGTTTTAATTTATGAATGAAGGATTGGCTTACAAGTATTTGCTGCTGTTAATGGGCCATTCATCTTAATGTGATGGCTGAGTAGGATGTGGGTACACATGAACAAGATCATCTCTATAGAAGTTTCAAGCATCCTTCTAGGCAGCAAGCAATAGCATCCTTCTTCAAAATGGACAAAATTTGTTTTACTCTAGAGTCCTTTCCTGGTGGCCATTACAGCATACTCCTGGACTCCTGGTAGTTGTCCTATGAATTTACAGTCATTTCCTAAAACATTTTTTAAATTCCTTTTTTTTTTTTTTTGCTCATTACAAATTTCAAGTACTATAAAAGTACCATGCCCCACCCCCAACTCTTCTGCTTTTATTACTTGTGTAGACCTTTTTATACCATCCTGTAAAATGGCCTTATATGTAATAATATACATTCATTCTGACATGCTTTTACACTAATTTTCAAAAAGATACAGTATGTTATAATTCCAGTATATCAAATACTCAAAAATTTTACAATAATTAGAAGAGTGAAGGAACCAGTCATTAGACTGAACAAAAGTAGAATTACTTCTGAAGCTTAGGCCAAAACTAAAACAAGACAAAAGGACAACACAAAACCATACTGCAGTACAGTAATACTTCTTCACAATGGACAAGGCTGGCATTTGTTATTCTAGGGGCCAAGACATTCTTATAATGATGACTGATGATGACAGCACCAAACAATTTCTAGGAGTGAGAGAAATTGCTTTCTTGGTCATTTAATATTAACTATTTGCATAGCGTGGTGGCATATTAAAACAGCGCAACTGTAGTGCAGCTGCTCAATAGTATTGCATAGTTGATGCCAATAAATTACTGAAAGTTGTAAACTCCACAAAGATGTTGGCAAGGGGACACACAGATGGCATTTCTTGATGAAAATAGCTCTGACAAGTATAATGCAAACTATGTGTTCCACTTGAGGTTAGTTAAATGTAAGTGATTTTACATAGAACTAACAGACACAAGCCAGATAATTTTGTGTTTTTCCTACTTGAGGTAACACAAGATTTTTTTTAAAAAAACAAAAAACCAACTTTGTCTTTGAACTAAATTCATAATTTGGATATTTAATTTCCTATAAAAGGAAATTTAAAAAATAATGTGGAAAATTTCAAGGTTATAGAAAAGTAGAGAGCCTAGCATGTTGACCATGATTAATTTGACAAGTTAGAGAACCTTGACGAAGACAACCTCCAACTTCAATTGCTAAACTTCTATGAAGATCACCATTTTGCCAGTATATATATTTTTAAATAATTGAGCTATGATTCATATACCACATGCTTTACTCATTTGGAGGACACAATCCTATCACTCTGAGTTACGTTCACAGGGCTGTATCAGCAGGGTCTGCGTTACCCACTGCAGTAACGCCTGGTGTCACCCGATGGACCGTCTCTGCTCTCAGCCCAGAGAAAATCCTTAGGAATGCTCATCACCAATTGTATGCATAGAATAACACATGAAAATATAGTGGTAAGTGGCTTCCTGTAATATTTTTTAGATTATGTGAATACCAACAACAAATGGCTTTATAAAATCTTTCTATATTGAATTACATTATTAATAACTCAGCTGAAGACTTTTGAGTTTCCTTTCTTTTTCCTTTAATTTCTACTTCATTCACTGAAAAGTTATTGATATAGGTTGACAAATCCTAATTATCACAACATTATAGCAATCCCCTCGAAAATCAGACAAAATCAGTGACTATAAATACACTAGTGTGCGCTTCTAGTGCGTCAAAGTGTAACTTGGTAATACCACCAGCTCTGACTGGAGCACAGTAGAAGTTTCAAAAGCGAATAAGCCTAGGGCATTAGCCTTGTAGGTATACTGATGTATGCAAGCTGGATTTAGGGAAAATACGTTTGTTGTTACAAGTGACTACAGGATTATTTTTATAAAAAATAATACATTTCTGCTGAAACACTGCACACACATTTTAGAGATTGTCATTTTGGTCTCACCCCCTTTGGCAGTGTCATCTGGTGTGGCCCACACCCTATGTGTGCTTCCACTGATTGTTGTCGCTGTGTGCCATCAGGCAGGTTCGGACTCATAGCGGTTGTAATGGACAGAGTGAAACTGCCCCAAAGGGTATTCTCCACCACAGTCTGGAAGACAGCAGATCATTGGATCTTTTCTCCTCTGGAACTGCTGGGTAAATTCAAACCATTGCCTTTACAGTTAGCAGCTGAGTGCTTACTATCTGTGCCAGCAGGGATCCTTTAAACCATATAAACACAGCCAATATTGGAACATTTTCACTATTTCAAGAAATGAGGCAGCTTTCAGCTGTCTTCCTCACCTTGCTTCTTCCCTTTCCCAGCTGTAAGCAATTATTAATCTACTTTCTACCTCTATAGATTACCCGACTCTGGATATAGCCTATAAAATGTGGCCTTTTGTATCGGGTTTCTTTCATTTAGATTAATGCTTTCAAGGTTTATCCATGTTGTAGTAAGCATTATTGAGACTTTCTGCTCCCACAAAGAGTTATAGCCACAGAAACCCTATGCAGTCAGAACCAATTCGTTGGTACTTAGCAACAATATACATTTGTGTGGATATACACATTTTATTTATTCATTAGTCTGTTGATGGGTATTAGGTCTGTTTCCACTTTTTGGCTATTATGAATAATGTTGATGTAAACATCTGTGTATACATTTTTTGTTAATATATGCTGTCTTCTTTACTTTTTAATGTTTACAGTTCCTGTTTTATTTTCATTGGGTCACACACACATTATTTAAAAAGCCCCACACACAACTCACAAAATACCTAAACATCAAGCATTAGAAGGGCATAAAACATGGGGTTTAACAGACTAATAGAATATCCTAGTAACTGTAGAAGATGTGTAACTAAAAGAGGGAGTAATTAAATCTTTCATTTCCATAACAGAGGATCCCAGGACCATCAAGAAGGAAGAGCATGAGTGGAGCTTGAGATCCTACCTTCAAAAGCAGAAACAACAGAGATGGTGGCAGAGACGTTGGCATGGAGACAGAGCAACTGTGAACTCTAGGCCCAGAGACTAAGAAAGACTGTGTACCTGCAGGCAGGAAGCTGGTTTGCAAAATGTGCCTTCTGGACATTCAAATGAATATATATTTTTGTTTCATAAATGTACATCAATTATATTTGCTTTGTTGATTTGTGAAAAACAAGATGTAAAAGGGAAGCCACAGGGAGAAAGCTGGGTAACTGTTGTTGAGGAAGGGGATGGTAATCATTGAGAGGAAACAAATGTATGACTGATTGGAAGTAAAGCTGATGATCTTGCCTATTAACCGTCACTCCATTCACAAAAAAAGGTAAACAACAACAACATTAAACATTATATCATTATTTTAAAAACAGAATATCTTAAACTTCTGAACAAAACAGTACTAATCAAGTATTAAAAATTCTTTTGTTCAAAAAAGAAAAGTGTTTTGGTATTTTTGTTTTTAAGGTTTGAAAATGAAAGGAAAACTCTGGGGACAAAGCCTCTTGTGCTGCCTGAAGCAGGGCCATACTTCTCTCCTTAAAGGCCTTTGGAAAATGCAGAGGCCAGCATTTCCACCCTAGGGCCATCTGAAAGAAGGCACCTTTCCTGGGATGACCTTCCCATTCTCAGTGTAGGCATCTCTCTTGAGCTTGCCTGTCACCAGCTACTCCAGCACCAGTGCCTTGACCTGGGTATCCAGCTTCTGCATTTCACCTTCTTTGAAGCACAGGTGAGAAAGAGCCCTCTATCCCGAGCCTGCGCTGTAGCAGTGCGATTTTACCAGTCAAGGCCTGTACACCTTCTCCAGGCTCTGTTGCTGCTGTTGAGTGTGGAAACAGCCCTGGATCCCTTGTACCTACTAAAGGTCTCATCAAAACATCCACAGAGACCTAGTCTCTTGTTGGCTAGGGCCAGCCCCTGCTCAGTGACGTAGGTTACCTTCACCCTGACTTCAGTAGCTAAATCCTTGGTGATGGAAAATCCTAACCTGATGTAGATGATGTCACCTGCCAATACAGGGGCTCCTGTAGCAGTCAGAATTTATCATTGCTCATCAAATATGTGGTCCATAAGTCACATCTTCAGTGCATATTGGCACCAAATTATAGAGGTACTCAAAGCTTGAATAGTTGTAGCCAATGATATAATGCATCTTCCATCCACCAAAGAGAGAGAAATAGGGCCGGATTTCCAAGATCTCCAGAGTCATTCAAAGTAAGGAGGTACCTGGTGGAAACACTATCAATCTTACCCCAGTACTAAACATCTGGGCAGTGGCAGGGAGGATGGTCTTAAAAGAATGGATGAAAAAGATTCCACTATCTGGCTGTTTCTGGTACTCATAGGTTGACAAAGGCCCCTTGGCACACAGTACTTATGTGCTTCAAGTCCGTATTTTCTTCCATAGCTATATTCATTACCCTAGTGAGAGTCCTTGATGACACAAGTCATGCTGGAAATTGTCCAGAAAGGCTGCTGTTCACATAGTGTGCTTTAAGAGGATCTTGACAATGACCAGGGATGTTTCTGAGGCCCAGAGTGCAGGAGGTCCCTGGACTGTATGAGAATCTCCAGCTTGGTGCAGAACTCCACATTTCAGAAGGCAAGCTTCACATGCATGGTTTGTTGTTGTTGTTAGGTGCCATCGAGTAGGTGCCGACTCATAGCAACCTTATGCACAGCAGAATGAAACACTGTCTGATCCTGGGCCAACCTCACTATTATTGCCACGCTTTAATCCATTGATGCTACCACTTGGCCAATCCATTTCGTTGGGGGTCTTCCTCTTTTTCTCTGACCCTCCACCTTACCAAACATGAGATCCTTTTCCAGTGATTTATCTCTCCTGACAACATGTCTGAAGTATGAGAGACTAAGTTTGGCCATCTTGGTCTCCAAGGAGCACTCTGGCTGCACTTCTTCCAACACAGATCTGTTGGTTATATGGGCAGCCCATGGCACTTTCAATATTTTCCTCCAACACCATAACTCAAAAGCATCTATTTTTCTATGGTCTTCCTTATTCACTGTCCAACTTTCACATGTATATGAGGTTACTGAAAGTACATGGCTTGGGTTAGGCGCATCTTAGTCCTCAAGCTGACATCTTTGCTTTTCAACACTTTAAAAAGGTCTTGTGTCCCCAGCCGATCTCCTCCCTCCCTGCCTTTCTCGGATGGCGGCTGTTTATGCTGGACGTGTGGCCAGAGATGGGTAAGGATCACGTGGAACCTTGGCAACCTAAGACAGAGACATTGCCATGCTGCAATGAGTTTTGATGACGGGTAAGACTGAGGAATTCACACTGACAGCCTAAGACAGGCAGCATCCCTTAAACAAACAATAAATAAGGGGGAATCTGATGCAGACCATGCAGACCCGGTCAGGAGGTCAAGACCCTGTGGGCCCAAGCGTTGCTGACCGTCCAAACCATAGGCTCTGAGGATCAGACTTTAGCCACCTAGTAGACATAGCAAACTGTCCCTCATCTGATTATTCAGTAATGCTTGTTAGTAATCTCATACATGAGCCCTGGATATCCACAGACAAATGTAAAAACCTTCCCTAAAAGCCGAGACTGTAAATTCCAAAAAGGCAAGTTCCCCCCGACCCAACAAAAAAAAAGCTAAAGAGGATAGAGAGAAACACTGTTAACTGATGATATATGGAGGGGATAATAATCAATGTAATGAAACAAGCTATATGAATGGTTGAATGTGAAGCTGATGATATGCCCTGTAAACTTTCACTCAATCCAAAATAAAAACATTTAATAAAAAAAAAAAGGTTTTGTGCAACAGATTTGCCTAATGCAATATGTCATTTGATTTCTTGACTGTTGCTTCCGTGAGTGTTCATAGTTGATCCAAGAAGAATGAAGTCCTTGACAACTTCAATCTTTTCTCTGTTGATAAGAATATTATTGGTCCAGTGGTAAGGATTTTTGTTTTCTTTACAATGAGATATAATCCATACTGAAGGTTGTGTTCTTTGATCTTCATCAGTAAATGTTTTAAGTCCTCTTCATTTTCAGCAAGCAATGTTGTATCATCTGCATATCGCAGGTTGTTAATGAGTCTTCCTCCAATCCTGATGCCACCTTTTTCTTCATATAACTCAGCTTCTTGGATTATTTGCTCAGCATACAGGTTGAATAAGTATGGTGAAAGAATACAACCCTGTCGTACACCTTTCTGTATTTTAAACCATCCAGTGTTCCCATGCTCTGTTTGAACAATTGCCTCTTGGTCCAGGTACAGATTTCTCATGAGCACAATTAAGTGTTCTGGAATACTCATACTTCGCAACGTTGTCCATAGCTTGTCATGATCCGCACAATCGAAAGCCTTTGTGTAGTCAATAAAGCACAGGTAAACATCTTTCTGATATTCTCTGTTTCCAGCCAAGATTCATCAGATATCAGCAATGATATCCCTCATTCCACGTCCTCTTCTGAATCCAGGTCGAATCTCTGCAAGTTCTCTGTCTATGTATGATTGTAGCCATTTCTATATTACCTTTAGCAAAACTTTACTCGCATGGGATATCAAAGATATTGCCTGATGATTTCCGCATTCCGTTGGGTCACCTCTCTTTGGAATGGGCACAGATATGGATGTCTTCCAATCAGTCGGCCAGATAGTTGTCTTCCAAATTTCTTGGCACAGATGAATGAGTGCCTCCTGTGCAGCCTCACTTTCTTGAAAGATTTCAATTTTTGTTCCTTCACTTCCTGGTGCTTTATTCTTTGCCAATTCCTTCAATGGACCTTGGGCTTCTTCCTTCAGTATCATTGGTTCTTGATCACATGCATGGTTAGGAGAGTAAAAATAATGGCTCCCTTCAAATACTATAAACTGTTTCTCTGATTGGGTGATCTGTGTTGGGTACAGTTGAAGGAGGTGGGTATAGACTGCTTTCAAATGACTGAAATCTTGGCCGCAGGTTCAAGAGCAAATGAGAGGTTGGCCATGAAGAATCTCTTACTTTTACCTTGAAATTTGGCCTTTCTTAGTTCCAGCTTGTTTTCTTCCTCATCTTCTCCCTTGCCCTGCATGCCAAGGTGTGCCAGCTACAGAGTAGCCACCAGGTGCACCAAGACCATTTTGGCTGTTACCTTGGCCAGGTGGCTGCTTAGGTCAACTGTATGCTTTGCTTCCTTACAGACTCTCAGCAAGACTTCAGTACTCTTGGGCATATGTACTTTAACAGTAGAATTGCTTGGCTATACGGTAACCTATATGGTGAAGGTGTGCTGTGGTTCCGACTCAGAGTGACCCTGTATAGGGTTTATAAGGCTGTAAATCTTTACGGGGCAGAAAGTCTCATCTTTCTCCCACTGAATGGCTGGTAGTTTCAAACTGCTGACCCTGAGGTTAGCAGCCTAACTTGTAACTACTACGCTACCAGAGTTCTGGTGTGGTGCTGTGTGTTAAAGCACTGGAATGCAAAGTTGGTTTGAACTGCAAGGTTGGCGGTTCAAGCTCACCAGCTGCTCCTTGGAAACCTTATAAGGGTCGCTGTGGGTAGAACAACCTTGACAGCACTTGGCAACAGCAACAACAACAAGTCATTTGAGGTACTGCCACAGTTTGCCAATAGTGTTTTATTTATTACCACTTTTCCCTTCTGAAATACTTTTAAGCATATTGCAGACGTAAGATCATTAGGAGCATGGTGACTCTGTACGGTAAGCACTGGACTGCAAACCACAAGGTCAGTGGTTCACATCTACCAGCCACTCTGCAGAAGAAAGATGAGGCTTTTTGCTTCCACAAAGATGTGTAGCCTTGGAAACCCAATACAGGATTCCTGTGAGCTGAAACTGACTTGACAGCACTTACAACAATAATACTTCAGTAGTGATTTTCAATGGAGTCTTGCTATGGAGCTGTAGTATAAGCACTGGTGGAACAACAAGGTCAGCAGTTCAACGTCACCAGCAGCTCCTTGGAAACCCTGTACAAGGTCACTATAAGTCAGAACAGACTCCACGACATTCAACAACAGCAACAACAAGGATTTTTTAAATAGGTCTAGATTTAACAAAATACCAAAAGGTTGCTATCATATCTAACATAATGAAAAATAATTTAAAAGAGAATTTAAATGTAATTCAAAGCTATCCTCTGTTAAGTACTCAATAAGAATTTAAGAATTGTTTCAGCACAGCTTGATACTCAACATGCTTTTAAAGAAGTGTAATTGTATCTTGAATGCCATCACCACTACACTATAAATGACAGGGAAGAAAGATTTTGTAAGGCAAAATTGTTAGAAAACCCTATGGTGCAGTTTCACTCTGTGACAAATGGAATGACCATGAGTTAGAATCCACTTGAAGATAATGGCTTTAGCATTCCCATCTAAATACTTGCTCCCATTTTTAGGCCAACCCCACCCTTTGCCTTAGGGGGCGTATATAAAGTTCTTAGCTCTGGAGGGAGGAAGAGATAGGCTAGGAATGAACAAAAACGAATATTTCTAGTCTGGAGTTCCTGGATGGTATAAACTGTGTAGGCACTCTCAGTTACTAACTGGAAGTTAGGCAATTTGAATCCACCCAGAAGAGTCTTTGAAAAAAAAAAAATAGAGTCCAAAGAGTATAACCTAAAAGGAATTCAAATATTTCATGTAACTCAAGAAAGCTAGTATAACAATGGGGCTCTGGATGGTGCAGAGGGTTAAGCTTTTCACTAGCTGAAAGGCTGGCAGTTCGAACTCACCCAGAGCAATCTCCTAAGATAGGCCTGGCTATCTGATTCTGAAAGCTCACGACCTTGAAAATCCTATGGAGCAGTTCTACTCAGCACATGTGGAGTTGCCGTGAGCTGGAATTAATTTGACAGCAGCTAACACACATTCTACATTATGGACAAAATGGGATCAGTTTCTGCTACTGTCAAATGGATATAAGAACACTGGATGGCTGTTATAAATGAAATATATGCATGTAAAAAGCACTCTGTAACTATAAAATAATATACAAATATGAACAAATCTTATTTACTGAAAGGACTAAGTCTGGGGGAAAAGCTTCATTTCTTCTTATTTCTAGAATGCAAAAACAAAAGGCCACTTCCTTTATGATGGAGGGATATTTTAAAACTACTTTTCTCTAATTCTTTGTTCCCATATATATTTAGTTGAAGGTGATCTACAACCAATCCCCTTCTAGTGTAGTATATCACAACTGATCGGAAAGTATTTTAAACATTTAGACAGAAAGAAGTTGCAAAAGTTGGTCAAGATTTATTAGTACTGTAATGGTTTGACTCTGTCATACTTAGAAGTATGTAAAAGCTCAACATCTGCAATGAATATTTTTTGCAATATTTTCACTCCTTGCATTTTCTTAGACCTGAATGTGGAAAAAAATTCTGAAATTTTTACATGGAAAATAAGGCTTATATGTCTTTTTTTAAAGTATTCGTTTATCTCCAGCAAATAGAAAATAAAAAAATTTTAACTAGAAGAGAACCACTATGATGAGAACTATATGAGAAGTAATCATATCTTCATTAAAAAAAGTAACATACCCACACAGTGGTTCTTAATAATGCTGACTACAAAGTTCAACTACATAGTTATATTAAAAACAATATGAAAAAAGGTATTAAGAAAATCGCAAAACAGTTAAGCACAAACCAAAAAGAATGACACATACAGAACTATGTAATTTGCTTGGAACCTTCACGAAGTAGATTGCCTAAGGGGCACTTGTGATGCTGAGATGTCCCTGAAACCTTCTGAGAAATCACAATGAACATACAAGTTAGAATCCTGGAACAGCCACATACCATAAGAGAATGATGATTATACTGTGACTTCACTTTTAAGAAACCTAGCTAACTGCTGGCTTTGTTTTCTTTCCATTAAAGTGACATACAATGTTGTAAGAGATAAGCTATTTGGGATCATGAAGTTAGTCCAACATTCAGGCGAGTGTGGAGCCTTGCATGTTCTGGGTACTCAGTGAGGGTGGATCCATTAATTCTGGTTAAACACCAACTGAAATGCTGTGAGTCCTGAGAGATTATTGCCAAAAACAATGAATAAGAGAGTAAAAGACACCCCAGATCTTAGGAATAATGTCTTATACTCCACAAATACATATTACCCTTTATAGTCCAATACTTTTATCCGAGGCTACGGCTACCATAGCTAGGATATTAGAGTAGCAAGCTCTATTGCACACAAACCTTTCATACATGACTTCTCTAAAAATTCATTTCTTGGCCTAGGAGATCTTTTGCGTGTTTTCAGTTAAAATGATAAAGAGTTATCTGAATGAAACTTATTTTTTGAGGGAAGGGGATATGGATATACTAAATGGTAGTTTCTAAAGCTTGCTATTTGACTAAATTATACAGCTTCTAGAACTATTAGTAAGGACCTGTAAAGATCAGGATTATGTGCTAATTACTGGGCTAGAGGCTAAGCTACAAAGTGGAAACAGGTACTCAATTGGACAAGATTGATGTACTATTATATTATGGATATATATATTAACACTAATAGAAATATTTAAAAATTGGTAAAGAGGTAGAAAAAAAGGTAAGTTTCACTTTGTCAAGTTAGGAAGTTTTTTAGAGAATACACATTTAAATCAACACATTTAAGGCAGGATCTCCCTAAAGTCTTACCATCAAACCTACAAACTTAACTTTCAGCTTAATATCCTCTTTCTTTCTCTTCTTTACAATGGAAAAGGTGTCTTTTCTATTTAAAACAAAATCCCATTGGTGTGCTGTGGATACTTTCCCTTCTCAATACTGGTCTCTTTTGTACTTTCAATGTCTCTCTCTACTTCCTTCCTTATCACCATTTAAAGGGAAAATCATTTAAATTGGCAAAAGTCCTTGATCTCATCATCATTCCTGGTTCTATCCATATTCTCTTATTCAAATCATTTAAAAGTTACCTATTTTTCTTCTGACTACTTTTCAACCTCTACCCATTCAACAGTTTGCTGCAACTGCTACTTAGTTCTATGGAAACTCCTCCAGCATCTTGTTAAATCCAAATGACTTTTTAAATTTTTTTTTTTTTAAGCTTTGTTTGGTCTGACATCTTGATCGCAACTGGAGGACAATTCCCTCACTTCTGAATGGTTCTTCCTGGCTTCTATGAACCTACTCGCTGATGTTTCTGCCATCTCTCTGAGCACCAATGATTCTTCTTTGTGTAAGCACTTTATTTCTTTGCTCATCCCTTAAATGCTGTTGTTGATTTTAAAGATTCTGCCATAGGACTTTTTCTGTTTCCACTCTATATACTTTCATGATGTAAATTACCATCTTTCCACTGACAATGTTTGGGTGTCTCATCTTTAGCCCAGTTCATTTTGTTGGCCTCCAAAACATACATTTTAAATAATTTACTGAATACATCCTGCTTGGGTATTTTCTGGAGCTTTTCTTCCCCAAACCTATTCCTCCTATGTATTTTGTGGCATCACTGAAGACGTAGGAACACAAGCCAACACCTTGAAATAATTTCTCATTCAGCTTCTCCTCATCATTTCCAACTTCCAAGCAGTCACCAGGCCCGGTGAGGTGGCCTATTAACTAGCTTTCAAATTGGCATATTTTTATAGGATCCCATCATCACAAGTCTAGTTCAGGATACAGCTATTGCTCACTGAACGACTTCAATAGCTTCTTAAGTGGAGTTATTACCCATGGTCTTGCTCTTCTTCAGTCTATTTCCCACAGTGCAGCCAGTGATTGGTCTATCAGCATACCTACCTACTATCTATACTTTCCTCTTTTTCTTGCTAAAAGAAAATCAAAACATTTAACAAAACACAAAATAGAACACATAGTAATAATAAACCAAATATCTGCAATCTTGCCATCCTTAAGAGAAAATAACCTTTTGGAGATGACTTTCCTAAAATAGCAATCTAATTAAGTCATTTCTCTGCTTAAAATCCATATAGGCTTGCATTAGTTCCCTATGGCTGCTATAACATACAAACATATTGTTCTTAGGTTCCACTGAGTTGGTTCCAATTCATAGCGATGCAATGCACAACAGAATGAAATACTACCCAGTTCTGTGCTATACTCACAACTGATGCTATATTTGAGCTCACTGTTTTAGCCACTGTGTCAATCCATCTCTTTGGGGGGATGAGGGGGGTCTTCCTCTTTTTTGCTGACCCTCCACTTTATCAAGCATGATGTTTTCCTCCAGGGACTAGTCCCCCTTAATCCACATATCTAAAGTACAAGAGACAAAGTCTCATCATTCTCACTACCTAGGAGCATGCTAACTGTTCTTCTAAGACAGATTTGTTTGTTCTTCTGGCAGTCATGGAATGAATATTCAATATTCTTCGCCAACACCACAATTCAAATGAATTGTTTATTCTATGCTCTTCCTTAATCCTTGCCCAACTTCCATAGGCATATGAAATCATTGAAAATATCATGGCTTCAGTCAGTCCTCAAAGTGAGTTCTTTGCTCTTGAACACTTTAAAGAAGCCTTTTGTAGCAGATTTTCATAATGTAATACGTTTGACTTCCTGATTGCAGCTTTCATGAGTGTTAATTGTGGATCCAAGCAAAACAAACCGAAGTCTTTGACAACTTCAATCTTCTCTCCATTTATCATGTTACTTATTAGTTCACTTGTGAGAGTTTTCCTTTTTTTACACTGAGGTGCAATCCACATAAAAGACTGTAGTCTTTGATCTTCACTGTAAGTATTTCAAGTTCTCTTCCCTTCCAGCAAGCAAGGTTGTGTCATATGCAGCTCACAGGTTGTTATGCATGTCACACAAGCAGAGGCACTGGCTGCCATTGTTCTAAGGGATTTTTTAAAACAGTATTTTGTTATATTTTAGATGAAACATTACATAACAAATTAGGTTCCCTTTAATAATTTTTATACAAATTGTTCCATGCCATCAGTTACTATTTTTACAATGTTATCGGTGTTCTCATTATTTACTCTCTGCTTGCATGACATGCATAAAAATGCATAAACACCTTATTAACATGGTAGCTTAAAACAACAAAAATGAATTATCTCAGGTTCCTTTGGAAGGCTCTCGGGAATAGTCTTGCTTTGCCTCTTTCAGCTGCTGGTATTTCCCAGCAACCACTGGTATTCTTTGGCCAGTAGCTTTATCCCCCTATCTCTGCCTCCTTTCTGTCTATATCTTCTTTACGTCTCATCAGGTTACTCTCTTCTTTTAAGTTACAGATTTAGGCCCACCCTTATCCTACTTAATGATCTCATCTTAACTAATTCCAAATAAGGCCACATTCTGAGGTTCCAGGTGGAAATATATTTTGGAAGGATACTATTCAACTGACTATAGACTTCCTACTGTCTAAATGTCTGAAAAGATTCTTCATGACCTTGTCTTTGCATACCTCTCTGGACTTATGTATGCCAAGCAAGCAGAGGAATGGATTGCCTTTGTTCTGGAGTATCTTTTTTTTTTTTTTAAACTTTTTATTGTGAATTGAGTGAAGGTTTACAGAGCAGATCATCAGTTTCACAATCAATAAATCAAATACTTTGCTTCATTGTACGGTTGCAATCCCCTCTATGCACCAACAGTTAACAGCATTGACCTCTATTCACTGCAATTGCTGCATTCTTCCCCGTGTCTCCTGCCACCTCCATCTTTCCTCTGCCAACCTCCCCCGGTTATATATTGCCTGCCCCACCACCCATGTCAACACGCGTCTATCCTCTAGCACATGCATACATATATATATAATTTGTTGTTGTTGTTTAGTGCCGTTGAGTCGATATCGACCCATAGCGACCCTGTGTAGGGTTTCCAAAGAGCAGCTGGTGAGCTTGAACTGCCGACCTTGCAGTTCAAATGGCTTTGCAGTCTGGTGCATTAACCTACAGCGCCACACCCAGGGCACTCTCTCTCTCTCTATATATATATATGTTGTTGTTGTTGTTAAGTGCCGTCGAGTCAGTTCCGACCCATAGCGACCCTGTACAGGGTTTCCGAGGGTGTAAATCTTTACGGGAGT
>NW_006408581.1:15611661-15617513 GCF_000296735.1 Chrysochloris asiatica | reverse complement strand
CCACAGCACATACTCTGGAAGTCAGTCTTCTGGCTACAGCACACAGTGTTTCTCTTTCCATGAGTCTAGAGTCCTCAGCTGTGCAATCTCTCCATGCCATCAACTCTGCCTCCATCTCTGGAGTATCTTTTTTAAAAATATATTTTATTGTGTTTTAAGTGAAAGTTTACACTGTAATAAGGTTCCCCTGGCACACTTGTTTACACAAATTGTTCCATGCTGTTGGTTATTATTTACAATGTTATAGGCATTCTCATTACCTCCACTCAGTTGTTCCTGTTCTCATTGATTTAGCTTCTTTTCCCCTCCTTGAGTTTTCATACTTGCTTTTAGGTAAACGTTGTCCATTTGGCTTCATATAGTTCTTTGTTTATGGGAGCATATTGTGTATTCAAAAAGTCAATCTGGTATTAGGCTAAAAGGTAACCTGTAGAAACAGCTTCAGTTCCAAGTTCAAAGGGAATCTTAGGACAACAGTCTTGGGGGGTTCCTCTAGCCTCTACTGGTCTAGTAGGTCTGGTGTTGTTTTAGGAATTTGAGTCTTCCTCCCATTCTGTCCTGGACATTCTATTGAGTCCCAAGTGCAAATGGTGAGTAGTGCTGTCCAGGCACTGTCTGGTTCTTCTGGTCTCAAGTTAGAAAAGGTCCATGAGCTAAGAAAAACAAATAAACTCAAAGTTTCTTCTTTGAGCCTTTGACTTCAATTATGCTCCAACAATCTTGAAACACTAGAAGAAATGTACAAATTTTCAGAAACAAAATGCCTACTTAACAATTCCAGTTGTCTAGGCTGGTGCTTTTATTTTCTAAATGACACCTTAAATTTCTTGTTTTATTATTGGTCTGTTTAAATTTTCTATTTCTATTTGTGTTAGTTTGGGAGTCCTGGTGTGGTGATGAAGGATAAGCACTGGACTGCTATGCTCAAGGTCAGTGCTTCAAACCCACTAGCCACTCCATGGAAACCCTAGAGTCACATGAATCAGACTCCACTTGACAACACTTAACAACAACATTTATGAGAGTTTAGGGAGAGAGTGTATTTCTCGAAATAGTGCATTTATTCTCGTTTTTCCAGTTTGTTGGAGTACAATTTTTCATTACTACTTTGTTAGGATCCTTTTTATCTTATTGGTTCTGTTGTATGGTCACCTTTCCCATTTCCTACTTTGGTTGTTTGCATCTTCTCATTTTTTTCCTTTGTAAATCTGGCCAATGGTTTGCCAGTTTTATTGATCCTCTCAAAGAATCAACTTTCAGTTTTGTTGATTCTTTGCAATTTTTTCTCTTTTCCATTTCACTTATTTGCTTTGATGTTTGTTATTTCCCTCTTCTGGTGATTGTGGGCTTCTTCTGTTGCTCCTTTTCTAGATGCTTAAGTTGGAGGGTTAAGCTACTGATTTTGGTCCTTTGTCTTTTTTAATGTGTGTATGAGAGGACTTCAAAAAGTTTGTGAAAAGATTCTGTGGGTCAGTGAATTGTTAGATGTGTCTTCTACCCATCTCTTTGTAAGTCCCGCCAAATGACTGTTTCCCGATGGGCCTGAATAGGAGATGGTGGGGGAAGATGCTGATGGATTATATGATTCAGTTGTGAGTGCTTATTAGCAGGGGTAATACGATTACATAAACTAGAAACTCTTAATGTTTAGAAAACAAGCCATGTCAGATGCAGAAACTACCTACAAGGAGGATCCAGGAGTGGAGCGCATCCTTTAGACCCTGAGATCCTTTACACTGAACCTCCAGGGACAGAATGTTATGACAACACAGCAGCAACGGAGGAGTGGCAGCAACAGAACATGAACCAGAGAATGAGACAGAGCAGTGGACTTCCCAGCTGATGGAGAAATTAAAGCTGAGTAACTCTGGGCAGAAGTGGGGTGCTTCCAGGCACTCAACTGGGGAAGCTAGGTTTGCTGACACACAGAGCCAGAGCCAAGTGCATTTAGGCTGAAGCTTATGGTGGAGTAGTGTGCCCTGTGAGCATTTACGAGCAGCTCTAACAGAGCCTAAGGAGCTCTGGTAGCGTAGGGGTTACGAATCGGGCTGTGAACCTCAAGGTCGACAGTTCGAAACTATCAGTGGTTCCACGGGAGAAAGATGAGGCGTTCTGCTTCACTAAAGATTTACAGCCTCGGAAACCCTGTGCAGGGTCACTATAAGTCGGAACCGACTCCACAGTACTTAACAACAACAACTAATAGAGCCTTGTAACGTTTCCCGAGTAAGACAGAAGTCAGGCCAAGGGGCTGAGGAGAGGTTGTCCTGACTGAGAGAATTACGTCTTGAGTATTTCTCTGCCCCTAAATTGTAACCTATTTAACTTTCCTAATTGTTGTTGTTGTTAAGTGCCGTTGAGTCAGTTCCGACCCATAGCGACCCTGTACAGGGAGGGTTTCCGAGGCTATAAATCTTTACGGGAGCAGAAAGCCTCATCTTTCTCCCACGGA
This sequence comes from Chrysochloris asiatica, assembly GCF_000296735.1. Classification (NCBI taxonomy): domain Eukaryota; kingdom Metazoa; phylum Chordata; class Mammalia; order Afrosoricida; family Chrysochloridae; genus Chrysochloris; species Chrysochloris asiatica. The sequence continues at coordinate 15,615,061 of NW_006408581.1, read as the reverse complement.
ACAGCTGGTAGTTTCTAACTGCTGACCTTGCGGTTCATAGCATGATTGGTAACCACTATGCCATCAGAGCTCCTTTCCTAATACAGCCCATTAACTGTGAGTTTGGTATATGAGTTCTGTGTGCCATTACAACAAATTATCTTGGTGGGTTGACCCTTTAGACGTTTTATACAAGAGGGCTTCAAAAAGTTTGTGGAAAAATTTTGTTGCTGTTGAGAATGTAAACAGCAAAACATATATCAAATCAAGTTTCTACGTGTGTCGTTTAGTGACACTGATTACATTATTCACGTTGTGCATCATTTACACCATCCCTCCTTTTTTGAGTGGTTTCTCTCTCATTAACATAAACTCACTGCCCTCTAAAGAATTATCCAATCTCTCAAGTTACTACTGTCAGCTTGATCCCACAGAGACAGATCTTAAAAGAATACATTACTCAAGGAAGGCATTGTTCCTAGTTAAGCTAAACTACTGTTTGTTTTTAAGATTTCAAGGGTTATTTTTGGTTTAAGGTTTAAAGATTATCTCAAGGCAACAGCTTCAGGGGTTTGTCCAGACTCCATGGATCCAGAAAATCTGGTTTCCATGAGAAACTGAAATTCTGCTTTACATTTTCCTGTCTTAGATCAGCATTCTTCTGTAATGGTAGCTGAGTAGCATCTAGTCCCACTGGTCTCACAGAAACGGAGGCAGTTGTTCATGGAAGCTATTAGCCACACATTCCACATTCTCTTCTGATTCCTGACTTTCATTCTTCCTTTGTTGTTCCAGGTGAATAGAGACCAATTGTTGTGCCTTGGATGGCTGCCTGCAAGCTTTTTAGTACTTCAACCACTACACAATGAACCAAGAGGTGGAACAGAATCACTAAACACACTAGTAGGCCAATTGGCTGGGATGTTACATGAAACAATGAACCTAAGTTCACATTTTATTTATACCTGTTAGGTGCCATTGAGTTGGTTACAACTCACAGTAACCCTGTATAGAGTATCTAAGGAGCGGCTGGTGGGTTTGACCAGCTGGCCTTCAAGTTTGCAGTCTAGTGCTTATCCTACAGGGCCACATGTCTTAAATCATAGCATAGTGAAGACATTTAAGGGTGAAATAGATTACAGCTGACTTGAAAAAAATTGAATAAAAAGTTATTCTGAGGCATCAGAAGTAAAAAAGATAGAAAGATTATAACACCTGGGTAAGACATTCAGCTCGTCAGTTTTCTAGAAATGAAGACAAAAAGGAAACATATGAAAATACAGTTTTTATGTTCTGACCCAAAAAAGAGAAGACTATAACTTCTCTACAAAAGAAAAAATTTTCCTGGAACGAATGCAAATAATAATTCATCATGAGGTTCTAGTCTAAATGTGACTAAGGGAGAAGATCATAAGCTCTGGTTTCAGGAGAAAATTGATTTATTTTTAATTTCCAAATAAGAATGTTGCCATGGTCAAGTTTCTTAACTTTTATCAGTGTCAGTTTCATCTGTGAAAATCGAGACAAAGATGTTAATCTTAATGGACAGATGTAAAAATTAAGTTGTGTAATATTCATGGAAATACTTAGTAGAGTGCCTTAAGCAGTTTTACAAAACAAAGTGAGATACATGACCAGATTTTATACTGGACCTTCTACAAGGTAAAGGGTGAGAACACTAAATTACATTTTAATGGAAGCAATTTTATGAGGAGAAATATTTTAATCTCCTCTTAGCCCCTCCCCCTTTCCTATCCCCACTGTTTTATGAAGATTTGAGTGAATACAGGACAACACTTGGAGAGATTAGAATGAAACAGCTTGGAGAGGTGCAGGGTCTCAATTCTGCCTTTTCCAGATAGACGTGGTGTCACTGTATTTTCCTGGGATGGAGACAGTCTTAGCAGACCTGACACTGTTTAAAATATCGGCCAGTGTAAAATATAAAAGGAAAAACTTTTGCATTTGGTATCTTTATGAATCACTAATATAAACTGTCAAAATCTAGCTAATTGAAGCATAAACTCATATTTGATAAATTTCCCAGGGTGAGAGAAGAAAGAGGCCTGCTGTTGTTAGGTGCTGTTGAGTCAGTTCCAACTCATGGAGACCCTAGGTACAAGAGAACAGAACACTGCCTGGGCCTAGGCCATTCTCACATGTGCTTATGGGTTTGAGCCCACTGTTGCAGTCACTGTGTCCATCCATCTCATTAAGGGTCTTCTTCTTTTCCCCTTACCCTCCACTTTACTAAGCATGATGGCCTTCTCCAGGGACTTGTTCCTCTTACTAACATGCCCAAGGTAAGTGAGACAAAGTCTCTTCTTCATTCTTGCTTCTAAGGAGCACTCGGGCTGTACTTCTTCCAAGGTGTATTTGTTTGTTCTTCTGTCGGTGGTGGTGGTGTGCTCTGGAGTTGGTTCAAACTCATAGTAACCTTGTATATGGTTTCCAAGACTATAAATCTTAACTGGAGCAGAAAGCCTCGATTTCTACCATGGAGCAGCTGGTAGTTTAGAACAGCTGACTTTGTTGTTAGCAATCTAACTTGTAACTCACTACGCTACCAGAGCTGCTTTCTGGTAAACTATGGTATATTCAATATTCTTTGCCAACACCGTAATTCAAATGCATCAGTTCTTTTCTGGTTTTCCTTATTCACTGTCCAGCCTTTCACAAGCATAGAAGCTGACTGAAAACACCATGGCTTGGATTAGGCATATTTTAGTCCTCAAAGTGACACAACTGTTGCTCTTTAACACTTTAAAGAGTCATTTGCAGCAGATTTGTCCAGTGCAATATGTTACTGGATTTCCTGACTGCTCCTTCCATAAGTGTTAATTGTTGATTCAAATAAAGTGAAATAAATCCTTAACAACTTCAATCTTTTCTCAGTTTATCATGATGTTATTTATTGCATCAGCTGTGAGAATTTTTGTTTTCTTTACATTGAGGTACAATATACTGAAGGCTGTGGTCTTTGATCTTCATCAGTAAGTATTTTAAGTCCTCTTCACTTTCAGCCAGCAAGGTTGTGTCATCTGCATATTGCAGTTGTTAATGCATCTTACTCCAATCCAATGCCATGTTCTTCTTCATATAATCCAGCTTCTCCAATTATTTGCTCAGTATACAGATTGAATAAGTATGGTGAAAGGATAAAACATTGAGGCACTTTTTTCGTGATTTTAAACCACTCAAGTATCCCCTTGTCTTGTTCAGAATGCTTCTGGGTCTATGTACAAGTTATGCATGAGAACAACTAAGTGTTCCAGAATTCCTATTCTTTGCATGTTATTCATACTTTGTTATGATCTACACAATCGAATGCTTTGTATTCGATTGTGTAGATCATAACAAAGTAAACATCTAAACACAAGTAAACATCTTTCTGGTGTTTTCTGCTTTCAGTCTATCTAAT
>NW_006408581.1:15608662-15610096 GCF_000296735.1 Chrysochloris asiatica | reverse complement strand
GATAGAATGAATATAAAACTAATGTTCTCCCATGTAAACTATCACATAAGTCACAATAAAACATTAAAAAAAAAAGAACAAATTACTAACATTTGCAAAGACACAGAAGAATCACAAATGCATTATGCTGAGTGTAAAAGGTAAAACTCAAAAGGCTACAAATGGATCATTTCATTTACATGACATTCTAGAAAAGGCAAAACTATGAACAGATTAGAACTAGATTAGCTAGAACTGAGTGTTGAGGAGAAGTGTTGACTACAATTGTGACTAGCAGTCCAGTGCTTATCTTGTTGCACTATTAGGGCTCCTTAAATTTGCTTTCAAAAGAAAAATAAAATTGAGCTTATTTTTTAATTACTAGCTGGTCCTGGACAAGCCACTTAACACTCATTTCCCCTTATATAAAACAAATTATATTTTCTGAAAAGATTTGTAGTGAATATCAAATGAAAAAAAAACCTAGGAACTTCAAAGTACAACACAAATATTGTATACTAGGCACTATGATGAATAAGACAGAAGTACACTAAGAAACATACTGTTTAGTGGGGAAAGAGGTAAGCGATCATTATTAAGGTGTGGAAACTCAATGACAGAGGTGCTAACAAGGAGAGGCATACAAGAAGGGGAATTACAGAATGAGAATGAAAGTATCACAAAAGTAGAATAAAAGAAAACAGATCATAGTCAGGTTAATGTGAAAAGTCATTAACCAACATGGACAACTGGGATCCAATCATTTTTATCCAATGCAGACACTGACAAAGGCCCCAAATGGTAAAAATTATGACAAAATGGAAAAAAAGTACCTCACGATGATTTAGAAGCTGTTCCAAATCTAATGCCATTTGATTCTTCATCTGCAGTAAAGTTGACTTTTCTTTACTTAAATTGCTGAAAAGAAAAACAGTCTTAGAAAGTCATCGTATTGGCTCAAATTTAATTAATAGTAAATAACAAAATAGGAATCCTGATGTGGCTCTCTCGGAGAAGATCTGGATCGCTAACAGGGTTGGTGGTTTAAACCCACCAGCCACTTGTCAGAAACCTCATACAGGGTTACTATGAGTCAGAATCACCAAAACAGTAACGTGACAACAAAATAGTAAGCATTTTTAAAGGTGAATTAAAGCATCTATAGAGATATCAGAGCAGCTATTGTGGTTTCCTGGTATGGTGCTATCGGTTACTATGCTGGTTTGAACCACAAGGTCGGCAGTTGAAGCTCACCAGCCACTCCTAGGAAACCCTATACAGGGTCACTATGGGTTGGAACTGACTCAACGGCACTTAACAACAATTGTTAAACCCTATTTATTTAATGTAATTTTGTAGGAAGACTTTTTTAAAAATAAAATAATCATGACAATGGAGTTGAGATCATTTCCTGAAAATACTTTCCTCACTGTTTTGAGGAAACAGAATATAAAA
>NW_006408581.1:15575950-15607812 GCF_000296735.1 Chrysochloris asiatica | reverse complement strand
AATGTAAAACTGATGATCTGCCCTGTAAACTTTCACTCAATCTACAATAAAAAACTTAAAAAAAAAAGTGAAAATAAATAAAAATGAATGTTTATTTCCAAAATGTGAAAAAGGCGATAAGAACTATAAAAGGTCAAAAAAAAAACCCAAACAAACGTAAATATGGGCAAAATATTACAACACAGAAACAGGAAATCAAAACACTTATTCTTAAAACAACAAATCCTATTTTATAAGTTACCACATGCTAAAATACCTGGAAGAGCCCTGGTGGTGTAGTAGGTTAAGCAGTGGGCTGCTAACAGAAAGGTCAGAGGTTTGAACCCACCAGCTGCTCCTCAAGAGAAAAATGTGGCATTTTGCTTTTGTAAAAGTGTTCAGTCTCGGAAAGCTTAGGGGAGATCTGTTCTGTCCCAAAGGGCTGCTGCGAGTTTTGGAAACAGAATTTTTTTAAGGTTTTATTGTGAATTAAGTGATAGTTTCCATGGGAGAACATCGGTTTTGCATTAATCTTATCATAGTTTGTTTTCATTGCAATGATTACAATCCTTGCCAAGCATCATCATTTAACAGTATTTGCTTCTATTCCCTGTGGTTGTGTTTTTTTTTAATGTACACAAAAACATTCAGAAATATATACTCATTTAAACAACTAAAGGATGTGCCAATTTTTAAATTGGGTTATTTGTCTTTTTCTTGTAGAGGTGTTGTAGTTTCCTATAGATTTTAAAGATTAGTTCCTTGTCTGATATGTCAATGCAAATGATTTTTTTCTCATTCTGTGGGCTCCCTTTTTACTCTGTTGGTGAAATTGTTTGATGCACATAAGTTTTGGAAAAATAATTTTTGTCTCTAAATTCTTAGATGAATCTTCAATTTTTTATTCTGTGTTGTCAATTTCTGTGTTAGATCATGTATTTTATGATAGGTGAGTCAGTCCTGGTGTGATGCTGTAGAATAAGCACTGGGTTGCTAACAGCAAGGTCAGTAGTTCAAACTCACCAACCACTCCTAGGAAACCCTAAACAGGGTTGCTATGAGTCAGACCCAACTCTATGGCACATAACAACAATTTTCTGATAGGAGAGGGTGGGAAACTCTTGTGAAACTGTTTGTTGTTGTTAAGTGCCATCGAGTTGGTTCTGAATCTTAGCAACCTTGTATAGGGTTACTGAGGAGTGCTGGTAAGCTTGAACCATCAGGATACATTAATATCTTACATGATACACTGTGGATGTTGGTGTTAAATGTCCTTGAATTGATCCCGACTCATAACGACCTTGCGCAGGAATTCTGAAGCTTTAAATCTTCATGGAAACAGAAAGTCTACCTTTTCTGCTGTGGAGTGGCTGACTGGCTTGCAGTCCAGTGCTTATCATATAGCAGTCACTGTTCAGGTCTATTTATATTCTCTAGGATTTTATGAAGGAGCAACCTGGTAGTGTAGTGAGCTACGAGCTGAGCTGCTAATTGCAAGGTTAGCAGTTCGAATCTACCAGCTGCTCTGTGGGAGACAGATGAGGTTTTCTGCTCCTGTGAAGATTTACAGCCTTGGAAAACCTACACAGGGTCGCTATGAGTCAGAGCCTATTCAGTGGCACATAACCACCACTAAGCAAGGTTTTATTGGAGTCCTGGTGTGGCGCTGTGGGATAATGCACGGTTGGTTTGAACTGCAAGGTTCAAATTCACCAGCTGCTCCTTGGAAATCCCATATAGGGTCGATGTGAGTAAGAACTGACTCAAAGGCACTTAACAACAGGGTTTTATTATTCAACATACACATAAATTAATTAGAACTATTAAATGAAACATGCTTCTAAAGTCTTAGGAATGAACCTACTCTGCAAATGCTAAAATAAGAGTCATGGAAAGCAATAATAAATTGAAGTAACATAATTCCTCAAGTATCAAGACAAAATTTGGGGTACTAAAATTAATGAGGATTTTGTTTTTACTGGATAGGTAAGGTATCTTTTTTTTTTTTTAACGCTTTAGATAGAGACCCCTTTTATTAAGTCTTAAACAGGACAGAGACAAGATGAATACAACTTATCCAGATAAGGGAGACCATCAGTATGAAGCCATAATAGAGTCCAAAGAATTCATGACCACATGGCTAGTTATAGAACACAGAAACCAAAGGAAATGCCCCCAAATCATGATTTATGGTAGGTAGATCAAGTAGTCACTGTCACCGTGGGACTCCAGGAGTGGGAGAGGAACCCTGAGTGGGATACTTACACTACTATAGACTGGAAAAGCTTAAAGGATTGGTGCTGGGCCCTCCAGCCTCCTTGGTAAAGTGTGACTCATGACCACATAGCTCTGGTCCCCTAATTGCCATTAGTGACTGGCCCAGGCATGTCCCTGCGGGTAAGACTGCCCCTCCCTGGGCTGGCTAGGGAAGTTGTACAATCTGCTTTTAAACATATTCTGACTGAGGATAAAGCTTGTTATAATGCTGGCTTATAGTCAGAATGAATTCATTGGAAGTTGAGTTTATGTCAAGGTAGTTAGGGGGACTCCCACAATAAACCTTAGTTTTCCACAAACAAACAAACAAAATAGGTGGTAACTCAAATCCAAGTCAAATCCATAGAATGTACCCTGTTTATTTATATGCACAGATATATAAGGGCTCTAGGCATGGCACTGTAGGATAAGCACAGGATTGCTAACCACAAGGTCAGTGGTTCAAATCTACCAGCTGTTCCTTGGAAACCCTATACAGGGTTGCAATGAGTCAGAACAAACTCGATGACACTTACCAACAACAATACATATACACATATATATGCAGTTTAGAGTCCTGATGTGGCACTGTAGAATAAGCAATGGACTGCTATCTGTAAGACTGGAGGTTTAGAACTACCAGTTACTCCTTGGAAACCCTACATAGAGTCACTATGAATTGGAACTGACTACACAGTACTTTGTGGCGCTGTGGGTTAATGCGCCAGACTGCAAAGCCATTTGAACTGCAAGGTTGGCGGTTCAAGCTCACCAGCTGCTCCTAGGAAACCCTATACAGGGTCACTATGGGTCGGAATTGACTCGATGGCATTTAACAACAACAACAGACAGCACTTAACAACGGCATATGGCTTAGTTCATTTCACGGGTAGCATATTAGCTTCCTGAGTAATTACAGTATAAGTAACCTGCATTCAATAATTGATAATTCTAATAATAATAGCATCATAAATCTAGCCAATGGTACAGATCTGAAATACTAATGAGGAAAATAGAAAAGAAAGTTTTTGTTTCAAAAAACATGGAAAGGTTCACATATACAAATCAATAAAGCAAGTGACAGACAAAAGTACTTGAAAACAATGAGTACAAAGCCATCATTTCAATACAGTCCGTCACTAGAGCAAAACTATTATTCTACAGAGTCTAAAGGCATGTAACATGAAGGAAAGAATATAAAAATCAGATAGCAAATATATAGCATTTTTAGGTAAGACAGCTTAAGGTATTTTTAAGAAAAGGGAAAGTTCCCATTTTCATGTATATAATTTATTTTATTGTTTAGAATATACTAAACAAAAGCACACACCAATTCAAGTTTCTACATATTCAATTCAGTGAATAATTATGCTCTTTGGGTTTTGCAACCATTTTCTTCTTCCGTTTCAGAGCCATTTCTAATAACATAAATTCACTGCCCCTGTAGGGTTCCTATCTTTCAAGTTGCTAATGTCAATTTGATCCCATATAAAGAATTCTTAAAAGAACTCTAGGCATACATTTTTTGTTTTGCTAGTTAACCATTGTTTAGTTTTAAGGAGACTTCAGGGGATATTTTTAGTTTAAGGTTTATATATTATCTCAGAAAAAAAGAGATTATTTGAGGGGAATAATTTCAGCGGTTCATCCTATATTCATGGTTCCAGGAAGAATGGAGTCCATGGAAAGTTGAAAATTTCTCCCCTTTAGCTCAGGATTGTGCTTTAGCATCTTCGATCACAATACTCAGTAATGGTAGCTGGGGACCAGCAGTTCTTCTGGGCTCATGGCAGAGAAGCAGCTGTTCTTGAAGTCAGTTAGCCACACGCTCCATATCCCCCTCCTCTTCCTGGTTCTCTTTCTGCCTCCATTGCTCCAGATGAGGAGAGACCAGAGACCAGAGACCAGAGTTTTTAAAATAGTAGGCCATTTTTTACACCTTAAATTCAAGGAATAATATTAGGGTTTCTGGAAGAACCGGTTAATTCCAGGGATTTAAGAGAAAAAAAGCCAACATTCTCCTCTTTGTGAATAATTGACAGCTTCCTTAATCATCCCAGTTTGCCCTCTGAAAATAAAGACAAGATGCACTTCCGATCTGTCTCCAACTGTGCCACTGACTCAACTGTGTGGGATAAAGCCCAACACTGTACATCACCTTACCAAACCTCAGTTTTCACATCTGTAAAAGGAGAAAATAATACTAGTGCATGTCAAAGGGATATATGAATTATCTAATTAATGATTATATAAAGCACCGAACACATAAAACTGTATATAAATGCTACACACTATTACTAATTTAGATGAAAAACAGGCATCAGAGGAAAACAGTAATTAAATGCCAATAAACGTAAGCAGCACAGCAGAAAAACAAATTGACTTCTGGAGTTAGGCGCCAGAGATCCTACTGAGCTGAGACGTTGAAAAGAATTACATGATATAAAGAAAACCCAGTGCCATGTTTTGCAGGAGTCCCACAAAACACGGTTCACATTTTTTTAAAACTCTAGAATTCTAACCTATCTTTAACTGGAATTATTTAAACAGAAACTATTTTTTCACAATTAAAAAACAAGATCCAGTAAAAAAGAAAAGGAATTTTCAAGGAATATGTATGCGTATATATTTACATACATGTACTGATGTGGCACTGTGGGTTAATGTGCCAGAATGCAAAGCCATTTGAACTGAAAGGTGGGTGGTTCAAGCTTACCAGCTGCTCCTTGGAAATTCTATACAGGGTCACTATGGGTTGGAACCGACTCGATGGCACTTCACAACAACAACAACAACACACATATATAAGGAGCTCTGGTAGCATAGTGGTTATGAATTGGGCTGCAAAATGCAAGTTCAGCAGTTTGAAACTACCAGCTGTTCCGCGGGAGAAAGATGAGGCTTTCTGCTCCCATAAAGATTTACAGCCTCGGAAACCCTGTACAGGGTCACTATGAGTCGAAACTGACTCCACGAGACATACTAACAGCAACAACACACACATATACAATGTATAAACATATGCTGACAGGTAATGCATAAACACATGCACACAAATACCCCAACTACCAAGTCTTATTAATAATATATAGTGTAGTAGGAAGGCAATGCTGAGGTGATTACAATATTTTGACTGAATAATTCCTTAGATATGCTTTATATGTAGTGTTTAAGTTTTTTCAAGAATAAAGGAAGTATTCTGTATTGATGTAAACATAGATCTAACTGTACAATATGGAATAAAGGGTGGGTGGGTAACTAATTTAGAGAGCAGCTCTACTAAGATGTTACTGTATCACACACAGTATAGAATCCACACACAATATTTCTATCATTAGAACTTTAAGGTGTACACATTCAAAGTCTTAGTCTTCTCTTAAATATTTCTTATACTATACTATTAAATCATAAGGGAGACCATCATTAACACGTGGGTCTCTGAAACTGAATAGAATGATGATTATACTAGTATTCTTCCAGTATGTATGGAATTACTCAATAGGAGATTAGTCTTTGTAAGACACATTTCATAACACTGGAAATTTACCTTTTAAAATACAAAGCTTCTATGGGTGATTCATAAAGCAACTACAAAACAAATCTCCCTATAAGCACATATATCTTGAATGGTATATTACACCCATAATTGTTCAATTTACTGTTAATTATTACGCAGAAACTCCTGTTTATGGTTCTGTTTCACCTGCTGCATGGAAACATATTCTTGATATACGGCTCCTTAACTTCCTGGATCAATACACTCCGGCTTAGCCTTATAAGAGAAGTTGACAATGCAGTCTTTTCTTATTTAACTCCTAGTAAAGAATAACCTGAGAACTGACACCAGGCAAAAAAACTTATGTTAATGATTCTCTTTCCATGCTTCCTTCAGGTTTGAATTATAGCTCATATTATAGAACTCAGACTATCTCTTGTGGCTTGGTGGAGGAGAGGTAAGACACATTATTTAAGACACATTATTACTTTAACAATAGGGGAATTTTAAAGTAAACAGTGCCATCTCAAATTGTTAGCTTTAAAAATGTTTATAATGATTTCATTTTAGAGCATATTTACTCTAACCTTTCTAGACACTGAATATATTGTATAAAGAGCTAAGTTTGTGAGTAGTGGGTATGGTCTAGTAGCATCTTCTAATTTTCTATGAACATCATAACATTATTCAGTTCTTTAAAGAGCTTTAATGTTTAAGCTACAAAAATTTTTATTGTCAGTTAATATAAACATTCTTTACAATTAAAATAAACACCCAGTAAACAAAAGGACTTTTCACGTAACATATTAACTTAGCAATATTTTTGAATAATAGGACTTATACTTTTTTAAATTTTGAAGAGAAAAGGAAGTAGCACTTACTGAGTTTTTCCTATGTATGCCAGAAGCTTTGTATGTTATTGTACTTAATTTTCAAAGCTGCCTTTTGATGTTCACATTAATATATTTTACAAACACTTTTACCAGGAAAAAACCCCAGATTAGTGTGTTTTCAGCCTAAGATAATTCCACTATCCAGGAGCCTTACAGACTTTCAAATATCACTGGTTCAGAGGAACAGTGAGGGACATAAAGTTGTGACCTATCCTGTTTGTTGGCTGGGCTGACTTTTTATGGAATCATCATATCCCATAATTTCTAAGGTAACCAGAGCACACCTACAGCAGTAACTCAAAGACCATAATTAAAATACTGAAAGCATCTTAATTTTTCATATTAGAGTATTTTTAAGTGCCCTTGAGTTGATGTTAACTCACATAGACCTTATGAGACATAAGGGTTTCTTAGGTTGATTATCAGGTGTTTTTTCTCATGGAGTGGCTGGTGGCTTTGAAATTCTGACCTTTTGGTTAGCAGCCAAATGTGTAACCATTGTTTCATTTCATTAGAAGGTGGTGGTGATGCTGGTGTGCTGTGGAGTCGGTTCCGACTCATAGCAAACCTGCATAGGGTTTCTGAGGCTGTAAATCTTTACAGGAGCAGAAAGTCTCATCTTTCTCTGGTGGAACTGTTGGGAATTTCGAACTGCTGACCATGAGGTTAGCAGCCTGACTCATACCCACTATGCTACCAGAGCTCCTTCATTAGAAGGTAGTTGCTTCAGTGAAAAGTAAAGTTTCATATACTGAGAAATATCAATTCAAAATCTACTAAAATGTTGTCCAATAAATTTATGAAACAGCTGTAAGGGACTCAGATGCTTAGTAAATAATTTTTAAAAGGCGGGTAAATATATCAGTAACATAGCTTTTATGATTACTGTTATTATTAGTAGAGGAATGCTAAGTTTTGTCCAAATGAAATATATTTGGGGAAATATTGTTTGTCATCTTAAGAAGTTTTCAAAGAAAAATTTTGGTGAATGTACAACAAATACTAATAATAGCAAAGAATCCTGATGTGGCGCTGTAGGATAAACACTGGATTGCTAGCCGAAAGGTCAGTAGTTCAAACCTACCAGCTACTCCTCGGAAACTCTAAGCACATTCGCTATGAGTTTGAAACAACTTGGCAGCATTTAACAACAGGAATAGAAAACGTCCATCAAGCATACATAAGGTGCTAGGCATTGTGCTACATATATCATTAGGGCTATATCACTGAATCCTCAAAACTCACAAAGGAATTGCACCGCTCTCATTTCACAGATGAAGAAACTAGTCACAACTGTCTAATGGTGTAGCCATTAGCCCTAAGTGGCAATTACAATTAAATAAAAATAAAATTAGTTCCTTTGCTGCACTAGTCACACTTCAAATGTTCAAGAGCCAAGTGACTGCTGTGTACTGTCAAGTTGATTCCCACTCATGTTGCTGTTGTTGTGTGTGGTTGAGCCAGCTTCGACTTATAACGACCCTGTATTAGGTTTCCAACGTGAGCTGACCTTGTGGTTGGGAGTCTAGTGTTTCTTCTAAATTGCCACATAGGAGCCCATTTGATTCATAGCAACCCAAAATGCCTGAGCAGAACTGTCCTGTAGGGTATTCTTGGTTGGAAACTTTTTGGAAACAGATTGCCAGGTCTTCTTCCATGGAGTGATTGAGTCTGAACAACAGCTGAGCACTTTACCATTAGCATCTTAAAGCACAAGTGATTAGTGGCTGCCATCCTGGACAGTGTAGAGATGGTACATTTTCATCGTTCTAGAAATTTCTATTGAACAAATCCCTTAAACAAATTTACAGAGTTTAAGGGACTCGTGAACCTCCAAAAAACTTGCAAGTAGTACCCATTTGACCTAGCTTGGGTGGCTGACCAGAACCAGACCAAATGAAGAAAAAGATGCTTGATACTGTTAAATGAGTATCAAGTGAAAATTGCTATAATTTGATGAACTGGACCTTTGCTTAAGGATGCAGTTGCTCAAAATTCCAGCTAGAATGGAAGGATTCTTCATATCTAGGCACAAGTTTTTCCCTCAGTCTATAGGGTTGATAGAGATGGACAATCTGGACATGGGCTATCAAAAATGTGAGATTATAAATCATGAAGTGACTTGCTTATAAGCTTTCATGAGTGTGCTTACTTTCAGAATTAGGGGATTAAGCTACAATTCCCTTTGAATAGTTTTCCTTTTCTCCAGATGGATCTGGTGAAAGGGGATGAGGAAGATGGTGATATGATTTTAAGATCCAACTGTGAGTAATTGTTAACAGGATTAATTGTGATGGTCACAACTGTAATTGTAGAAGATGGGAGGATTAAAAGGAGGGAGTAGTTAATCTTTCAATTCAGGAACAGAGGATCCCAGGACCATCAAAAAGGAAGAGCATGAGTGGAGTGTGAGATCCCACCTAGGAAAGCAGTGAGAGCAGAGGCAGTGGCAGAAGCGATGGGATGGAGAGACAGAGCAGCTGCGGGCTCTAGGCCCATGGACTGAGTAAGAGTGTGTATGCCCACGGGCAGGAGGCTGGCTTGCAAAACATACCCTTGGAACGTTTAAATAGATGTATATTTTTTGTTTTGTATGTGTACATCAAATATTTTGTTTAAATTATTTGTGAAATACCAGATGTAAAAGGGAAGCCCAGAGAGAGGAAGTAGGTAAACTGTTGTTGCAGGGAAGGGATTGTGATCTCTGAGATGAAACGAAGCCTATAATTTGCTGAATGTAAAGCAAATGATCTTGTCTGTTAAGCTTTATACAATTCATAATAAAAAGTTAAAAAAAAAAAAAAAAAGAAATTCCATTTGAGGATCCTTTCTCAATATCCCTAAGATAAACAAACAGCCAGTGAATGTTGCTGTTGTCAGGTGCCATCGAGTCAGTACCAACTCATAGCGACCTTATGCACAGCAGAGCAAAACACTGCCCAATCCTGGGCCAACCTTACTATTATTGCCACACTTGAGCTCATTGATGCTGCCACTTGGCCAATCCATCTCGCTGGGGGTCTTCCTCTTTTTCTCTGACCCTCCACCTTACCAAACATCCTTCTCCAGAGACTGGTCCCTCCTGACAATATGTCCAAAGTATGAGAGACAAAGTTTGGACATCCTGGTCTCCATGGAGCACTCTAGCTACACTTCTTCCAACATGGATTTGTTGGTTTTTTTGGCAGCCCAGGTCAGTTTCAATATTCTCCTCCAACACCATAACTCAAAGGCATCAATTTTTCTACAGTCTTCCTTATTTACTGTCCAACTTTCACATGCATATGAGGGTATTGAAAATAACATGGCTTGGGTCAGGCACACCTTAGTCCTCAAGTTGACATCTTTGCTTTTCAACACTTTAAAAAGGTCTTGTGCAACAGATTTGCCTAATGCAATACGTTGTTTGATTTCTTGACTGCTGCTTCCATGAATGTTGATAGTTGATCCAAGAAGAATGAAGTCCTTGTCAACTTCAATCTTTTTTCGGTTGATAAGAATGTTGTTTATTAGTCCCGTGGTGAGGATTTTTGTTTGGTGATAGGTATATTTTCTACTTCTCCCAATATCTATTTATGGAACAATTAACTAAGGTTGGTAATTACTGTCCCCTCTATATACCTATCTACTGCTTGGCTGAAAACTGAGCCACGAAGGCCATTGTCTCAGGTTCCTCCAGTCTCTTTCTGACCAGTAAGCCTGGTCTTTTTTTTTTTCCCCAACAATTTTAAGTTTTGTTCCACATTTTCCCCACTGTATCTGAGACCCTGTAATGTGATGTATTTCAGAGCAGCTGATGGTGCTAGCCAGGCACCATGTAGTACTTCTGGTCTCAGCAGCATGGAGACTGATGATCACGTGCTCCATTGGTACATGAGGCTTCTTGATTCCAAGTGTGTTCATGTCTGATCACTCTTCTTTCTTATGCACATGGAAAGACTAATAGTTGCACCTAACTGGGCGTTCAGGAGCTTTTAAGATGCTAGGCTCTACTCATTGAAGCCCACCACTCGTCTGTCAATTTGATGTACTGTGGTGGCTTGCATGTTGCTGAGATTCTGGAAGCTATGCCATCAGTATTTTAAATATCAGTAGGATCCCACAGGGTGGACAAGTTTTAGCTGAGATTCCAGATGAACACAGACTAGGAAGAAGGAGAGGGCTACTTGAGAATATCTAGTCACTAAAAACCTTTTGAATAGCAGGGGAACACTGTTAGGTAGCGCCAGAATATTAAACATTGAAACATGATGAAAAGTACCAGAATATTGCTGGAAGATGAACCCGTCAGGTTGGAAGGCACTTAAAATACTACTGGGTAAGAGCTGCCTCCTCAAAGTAGAGGTGACCATGATGATGCAAATGGAGTAAAAGCTTTTAGGACCTTCATTTGTTGATCGGGCAGAAACAGGTACAAATATCCATTAATAATTGGAACATAAAAGTATATTCCTCGGAAAACTGAAGTTGTCAAAAATGAAATGGAACACATAAACATCGTTTTATCCTAGCATTAGTGAGATTCAATGGACTGGTATTGGCCACTGTGAATCTGACAATCACATGGTTTACTATGTCAGGAATGACAAATTAAAGAGGACGGGCACAGCACTCATCATCATAAAACAACAAGATCTGTCTTGAAGTACAATGCTGTCTGTGATAGGCTAATAGCCATACACCTACAGGGAAGACCAGGTAATACCACTATTCAAATGTATGCACCAACCACTAAAGCCAGTGATGATGTAATTGAAGAATATTGAAATTGATCAAACATGCAATCCAGATCTATTGATAATTACTGGTGATTGGAATGCAAAGGTTGGAAACAGGAAGGATCAGTCACTGGAAAATACAGCCTTGGTGATAAAAATGATGCTGGAGATTGCATGATAGAAGTGTGTAAAACCAATGACTTGCTCACTGCAAACACTTTTTTAAAACAACATAAAAGATGACAATACACACAGACCTCGCTAGATAGAAAACACAGAAATCATATTGATGACATCTGTGGAGAGACTGTGGAAAACTCCATCAGCCAAAACAAGGCCAGAGGCAGACTGTGGAACAGACCATCATGCTCATATATAAGTTCAGGCTGAAACTAAAGAAAATTAAAACAAGTCCAGGAGAGCCAAATTATGACCGTGCATATAACCCACCTGAATTTAGAGTTGATCTTAAGAACAGATTTGATGGATTAGACACTAATGACCAAAGACCAGAAGAGTTTTGGGATGACATTAAGAACATCTTATAGGAAGAAAGCAAAAGGTCATTGAGAAGACAAGAAAGAAAGAAAAGACCAAAATGATTGTCAGAAGAGACTCTGAAACTTGCTCTCTAGCGTAGAGATGCTAAAGCAAATGGAAGAAATGAGGAGGTAAAAGCACTGAACAGAAAATTTCAAATGATAGCTAAGCAAGACAAAGTCAAATATTAAAATGAAATGTGCAAAGATGTGGAGTTAGAAAACCAAAAGGAAAGAACACACTCAGCATTTCTCAAGGTGAGGGAACTGAAGGAAAAAATCATATAATATTTAAGGATTCTATGGGCAAATTATTGAATGATGCATAAAGCATCAAACGAAGATGGGGTACAAAGAGTCACTGTATCAAATATAAATGGTCGATGCTCAACCATTTCAAGAAGCAGCATCTAATCATGAGTTAATGATACTGAAGGAAGAAGTCCACAGTGCGCTGAAGATACTGGCAAAGAACCAGGCTCTGGGAATTGATGGGATACGAACCGAAATCTTTCAACAAACTGATGTGGCATTGGAAGTACTCACTCATCTATGCCAAGAGATTTGGAAGACAGCTACCTGGCTGAATGATTGGAAGAGTTCCATATTAGTGCCTATTCCAAAGAGAGGTGACCCAATGGATTATGGAAATCATCAGACAATATCATTAATTTTGCTAACGATAATTCAAATCAGCTGCAACAGTACACTAACAGGGAACTGCCAGAGGTTCAAGCTGGATTCAGATGAGGACGTGGAACAAGGGAGGCTATCACTGCAAATGTCAGATGGATCTTGGCTGAAAGCAGAGACTACCAGGAAGATGTTTACCTGGGCTTTACTTACCACACAAAGGCTTTCAATTGTGTGGATCATGACTAGCTATAGGCAACATTGTGGAGAATGAGTATCCCGGAACACTCAATTGTGCTCATGAGGAACCTCTACATAGTCCAAGAGGCAGTTGTTTGAACAGAACAAGAGAACACTGAATGGTTTTAAATTAGGAAAGATGTGCTTCGGGGTTGTGTTCTTTCACCATACATATGCAATCTGTATGCTGAGCAAATCATCTGAGAAGTTGGGTCATATCAAGAAAAACATGGCATCAGCATTGGAGGAAGATTCAATATCAACCTGCTATTTGCAGATTATACAACCTTACTTGCTGAAAGCAAAAATGACTTAAAATACTTACTGATGAAGGTTAAAGACCACAGCCTTTGATATGGGTTGCACCTCATTGTAAAGAAAACACAAATTCTCACCAAAGGACCAACAAATAACAACAAGATAAACAGAAAAAAGATTGAAGTTGTCAAAGACTTCATTTTACTCAGATCAACCATCAACACTCAAGGAAGCAGTAGTCAAGAAATCAAAAGATGTATTGCATTAGGCAAATCTGCTGCACCAGATGTCTTTAAAGTGTTGAAAAGCAATGATAGGTTGAGGACTAAGACATGCCTGACGCAAGCAATGGTATTTTCAGTAATCTTATATGCATGTGTAAAGTTGGACAATGAATAAAGAAGACTGTGGAAGAACTGATGTATTTGAGTTATGGTGTTGGAGGAAAATATTAAAGATACAATGGACTGTCAAAAGAACAAACAAATCTGTATTGGAAGAAGTACAACCAGAATGCCCCTTAGAAGCCAGGATGTCCAGACTTTGTCTCTCAGACTTTGGACATAGGGTCAAGAGGGACCAGTTCCGGGAAAAGTACATCATGGTTGGTAAACTAGAGGGTCAGAGAAAGAGAGGGAGACCCCCCAATGAGATGGATTGGCACAGTAGCATTAGCAATGGTCTCAAATATAGCAACAATTGTGTGGCTGGTGCAGGACTGGGCAGTGTTTCGTTCATTTGTGCATAGGGTTACTATGAATGAGTACCAACTAGATGGCACCTAAGAACAACTCATCAAAATAGGATGTAGAACATTGTCTATGTGGACTGTGTTAGGCCATTTAACCATGGTGTCCCATGAGACTATGGTCCTGAGCCTTAGGCCCAGGAACTCATTGCCTTAAGATGTTGGATAATATCTAAGAAGTTTTTATCACTTTGCTTGCTATATGCTCCACCACATTCATAGTTGTGATAGTGGGAAAGGTAAAATATCTAAGTTACAAATATCCTCTTTCAAATTCAATATTGAGGGGTATATATATCTATATATATGTTATATATCCCACTCCTTCTCCCATACCCATTCAGCCTGTGTCGGTTCATGTATCTACACATAGAACACTGTTGTTCCAAGGTTGTCTATTTATCACTATTGACCTCTATCCTCTTTACTCCATGCATATCTCCTGGTGCCTTCACCTAACTTCCTCAGCCTTCTGCTAACCTCCCTCTTCTTGTATGTGACCTTCTCCATTACTCATGTTAACACGTGTCTACCCTCTAGCCAGTAAATTTCTCTCCCTCTCCTCCCACTACTGGTAACCATCAGTGAATGTTTTTTTTTTAGTATGAAAACCTCTTTTTGAGTTTTTACAATAGTAGTTTCATACAATATCTGTCTCCTTTGTGATTTACTAATTTTGTTTAGCATAATGTCCTCCAGGTTCACCCATGTTATGAGGTGTTTCAAAGATTCATTCTTGTTCTTCAGTGTTGCATAGTATTATTCCATTGTGTGTTTGTTCCAAAGTTTGTTTATCCATTCTTCCACTGATGGGCATCGCGGCTGGCTCTATCCTTTGGTTTTTGTAAATAGTGCTGAGATGAACAACAGTGTGCATTGTTTTCCAGTTCCTTGATTTAACAATTTTCACTGCCAATCTAACTCTCAGATTACACATTTGTGGGTCCATTAATAATTTATACACAAAAATTAAAATTATTCATGTAATCTTAAATCTACTAACTAAGCCATTCAACCAGTCATTCATAAATCTTTCCTTAAACATAGTACCATTCATTTTATTTCCATTTAAAGGAATTTAAATGATCATATAAGATGATCGGGTATAGAATTTGAATGGTTTTTAAATGGACTAGGTCTTTTACATAAGGTCTCATGTAAGAAAATATTTTCCCTTTATACAAGTTAAAGGGATTTATCTGCATTTAGGTCTTTCAATGTGAACACATGACATAATGTGATCTAGTTGTTCTAAAGAGAAATCATATTATATTTAAGGCAACATTCATTGTTTATATTTGTTCTTTATAATTTACACACTGAATGAGTACATTGTTGTTGTTGTTATGTGTCATCTAGTTTGTTCTGACTCACAGAGACCCTGTACAGGGCTTCTGAGGAGCAGTTGGTAGGTTTGAATCACCGACCTTGTGGTTAGCAGTGCAGGCTTATCCTGCAGCACAAAGCCAGGACTCCAATGAATATTTAGCAGCATATATTTACAATGCCATCACTATTCATGAGAAGATTGTAGACGGCTTACCTGACATCTTTCTCAAGTTGTGCAATATACTCCGTTAGTGAATCAATCTTTGAATCTCTCTGACGCACTGATTCAATTAGATACCTGTACGGTTGCTGTGTTTGGTTTAATAGCGAATTGGCCCTGTCAAGCTAAAGGAAAACAAACTTTATTAAAAATTAGAAAAATTCCCAACAAATTAAAATCACTCAAAAATGCCCCAACACAGATATAGCATACCAACTCTACCTTATGTCAACTAATCTAAAAAGTTTTTCTTGTGTAATCTTCAAGGTCTTATAAATGATTAATCAATACTGCTATTTTTTATAATAGTATAAGCAGGAAGGCAACATTTAAAATATAATGTTAATAGTTAACAATTTTAGAAATGGGGGATCCCTAAATTTTCAAACTATTTGTTGGTTTGAGAAACAATGTGATGTAACATTAACTTCTTTTAATAAAAGTCATTAGCTAAAAATGAAATTTTTTTTAGTTTAGCTTCATTTCTAGTCAAACTAACATTAAGAAAATTTTAAAACAAATCATTCATAATCATATTATAATTAATTTAATTACATCTATTTACTTCTTCCCAGTCATTGTAAGAATACAGTTTACATATCTGACTGACTGTGTAATTTTATATTATACTTTTTCATTTAACCTGGTATCATAAAGCATTTTTCCAGATAGTTGTAATAATTGAATTTATATTTAAAATACTATAACACTGTCTAAAAAGCCAATGCAATATAATTTAATTACATTCATTATAGAGATATTTGTTGTTAAGTGCTGTTGAGTCGGTTCTAACTCATAGCAACCCTGTATAGAGTTTCCAAGGAGTGGCTGGTGGGTTTGAACTGCCAGCCTTGCAGTTAGCAGTCCAGAGGTTATCCTGTAGCACCATATCAGAACTTGAATACAAATGTCCTTTATTCTCCCTATTCCCATTCTTTTTTCTTCTGTGAAATTTCTACTGAAATACTTTCAAGTGTACTACCCCTTCTTGGTGGTATCCAAACATAAGAATATCAAAGATCTTCTTCTTCTTTTGGCTTTCTAACAGAGATTTATTTCTCACAGCATAGGAGGCTAGAAGTCTGAATTCAGAAGGTCTGTAATATTTGTGCAAACAGGGTAAAGGCCAAGGAATCCTATGGCTGAGAGGCCAAGTACCAGGGAGAGGCCAGCCTGTGGATGTAGTCTAAAAGAGGCTGTCCTGACTAAAGAACTGGGTCCTGATCATTTCTAATCCTGACTTGCAACCTGTTAACTTCCCTAATAAAGTCCACAACTGTGAGTCTGCTCTGGGAGTTCTGTGTGGCCAGTGTAATGAATTACTGAACGTAGCCGAGAAGTTGAGAGTGCCCTGGAAGGAGCGGTGTCCGACCTGATAAAGAAGCTTGGAGGGTGAAGACATGTCTGACCTCTGCTTCACAGGCACTGTTGAGTTTGAGTCTTGTTCCCTCTTGTGAAGTTAGAGAAGCTCAGATACAATCCCTAGGTTCCCTTTCACAGATACCAATCATACAGCGTATTCTCTCTCCTGATCAGGTCTGCTGATGTAGTTGGTTGGACAAAGGATGGGTGTCAAACCATAGGGAATTCAATTTAGAGATTTGCTCATGACCCATAGTCTGATACAAAAACATGATCTGGCACAATTAAATTCCATCTTTTGATAATTTGAACTGAAAATCAGAGTCGAACAAAGAGTTATAACGATGGTAAGTGGAGAAATTGTGAATTAAAAAACAAAAAAGATAGATGTTGTTGTTTTTAAGTGCCGTCGTTGAGTCGGTTCTGACCTATAGTAACCCTACATAGGGTTGCACCACTGACCTCGTGGTTCAAACCAACTTTGCAGTTCAGCACATTAACCCACAGTGCCATACCAGGACTCCCATACTCCCATGTGCATGTATATGTTGTTGTTAAGTGCTGTCGAGTCAGTTCCAACCCATAGTGACCCTGTATAGGGTTACACATAGTTTGTATATATTTGTCATATAATGAATTATGTCATGTACAAAAAATTTCTTCTCTTATTTCACTATTTTTTTTTTTCCTCTTTAAGGTATTTTGAAACAAGGTAACAGAGAAGACTGGTGGAGGTGGAAGGCTTGGGAAGAAGCTATCACTCTTCCTCTAAAGACTGTACATGATTACAGTAATATAAGAGGGTTTGAAAATCCTGTGGAAAAATTCCATTATCTATCATTCCATTTTTTCAAAATGTTTTGAAGTACCCTCATATAAGAAAACAGATAGCACATTTTGGGAATTACAGGGAGTTCATACTCTGTGTAGTCTTGTAGTCTTCTTTTTGGGTTTGACAGACAGACATTTATTCTCTAGAATATAACGGAGGCTAGAAGTTTGAATTTAGGGCACCAACCCCAGGGGAAGGCTCTCTCTCTGTTGGCTCTGAGGAACGTCTTTGACTCTTGTTTGCTTCTATTCCTGGTGCTCATGTGGCATAATATCTACACAGAATCTGTCTTTTTTGAAGTAGAAGGCAAGATCATTTGCTAAGGTATAGACAGGAAGAAAATAACAAATGTTTGAAATACCTTCCATGAAAAATAAAAAGCAAGCTTAGGAGGTAAAAATAAAAAACTGCCTAGCTATGTGAGAGAAAATTGACAGTAGAAACCACGACTGCATAATGATGCTAAGAAAGCAGGTTATGCAGTTTCAGAGGTCCAGGAGATGAAGGAGTAGAGAACAGTGGGATGGGTAGAGTAGAGGGCAGGTGGCAGAGAGAACCAGGACAGTAGTGAGAATGTTGGTAAAATAACCAACCACAGGCTAGGTCAGTAGGGAGGAAAGGGAGGCAAGGAGAAAGAAGAGTCTTGCACTCAGAGGATGATTTTGTCAAAATTACTTAAGCCATTAATTTACATTATATTAGGAAACGTTCTTATAGTTATACCAAGCATAGTCCAGGAAAACATTCCTCAAAGAAAAAGGAATGAATAGTGAAAGAAAAGAATACTTTTTCTTTAGACACATTTCCTTATTGTGAAATCTGAGACATAAAGGAAAAAAAATGCCACGCATATTTTCTATAGTTTGGGTTTTAGTGTCTTTTTTCTTTGCTTTGATAAAACTGTAAAAAATCTATTACAATGTCACTGGAATCTTATTATTTTGTTAAGTTACTTTATGAACATTCAGATGTGCAGCTGGAAAAAAATACAACTACGTTCTATTGACCTGTATAACCAGTTTCGCTAGTCAATTAAATCAAACAATTGCCTTGACTTTGTTTTCACAGAACCGACCCTAACTGAATAAACTGAACTGACAAGTTGCTTTGTGTTTCAAAGTGCAGAAAATGCGTGTCTGTGTGGGGAGGTTGAAATGGAGGTGAAGGTGGTAGGGAAGGACTCAGAGCATTTACAAATTGTCCTTAACAGTAGTCTAGAGAGGGCTAGGTAGATTTAAAACATAACAAATCTTATTTCAATTGCATACAAAAGATCTTCTAAAAGCAACCATTAGTCTTAATATATTTTAGTTCAGTTTATTTATGACAGCCATTATGTATATTGGTGGTGGTGTTACAAAACTTTACGGGAGCAGAAAGTCTCTTCTTTCTCCTGGTACATTCAAACTACTGACCTTGTGGTTACCAGCTCAACTCACAACCCATTACACTTCTAGTTACATATATTCAGTTTTAATGTTATAAATAAGGTTAAGGGTCAAAAGCCCTACTTTCAAAATCTATCTTTAATGCATAACTGATAACTTCCTTCTTCCTTAAATAATAAAAACTCCGACACTGTTGTCAATTGTAATGATATATTTCATCAGAAATCCTGTTTGTAGGCTTCTAAATCCCTCCACTTCATTCCCCAACCCCCCTGGAAATAAGTACATATCTTTCAATGAAATGTAATGCTAATTATCTTCTATTTTGAAGTAAATGTAATTTAACAAAATTTAATTCTTTCATTGTAGTTCTTAAAAGTCCTTCCTTAGCTATTGTAATTAATATTCACAAAGTTTCACAATCACTCACTTTGCCTATTAGTAATCTTTTCCTTATAGGAAGATCTTAGTAATTGGTGACTCAGGAACCATATACGTAATAGATGATTCACTACTAAATACATGATACAACATTTTATAGAATTGCTATTCCTCCTTTGTTTCAATAAACTGTACATGATTCAGAAAAAAGCAACACCTGATTAAAATATAATTCTATGTTTTAATTTAAATAGTAATTTAACTTATCCTCAAATAATAATCTAAAAATACATATTAGGGGATTAAAAAAGTTCATGGAAAATTTCTATTCTCTTTTTAAATTTAAATTTAATTTAAGTAGCCTTTATGCAAGTTAACATCTGTCTACTCTCTAGGAAATTCCACTGTCTTTTAACCCCATTTCCATAAACTTTTGAAGCACTCTCATATTCATCTCTTCCTGGAGAGATGCTGTGAAGTCAGATTTCTAGCCTTCCAAGTGGTGAGAACATAAATGATTTTGTTAAAGCCATCTACTTGTGGTATTTATGTTAGAGCAGCGCTAGAGAACTAAGCTAGTCAGAGACATCATCATCATGGGGAATAATATCTAACTGATGGAATTGGACCAGTTAGGATGCCATCCTTAGTCGTGGAGCTGGATCCTGAAGAAACTCCTATGTCAGGAGTTACCTCTTTGTTGCTGAAAAGCAGAGAGGTTGATGGGGTTTCAAAAGAGGGTCGATTTCAGACAAGACTGTCATCTTTGAAGGATAAGTGAGGACTTGGGACAGCTGCTGTTTACCAATGTTTTTGCCAAGTACTTTACTAAGCAGAACCAAGTACATGCTAGTTGGTTATCAGCCCTGATTTTGATCCTGAGATTCTCAATGTGTGGTCCATATAATATGGAGAAATTCCTAACAAGATGTTAAGACATTTGAGAATAATAGACATGAAGTCATTTGAGTAGTAGGACTGTAGAGCATTCTTTTTTCAAAGCATACCCCTGCATTACTTTTATTACAGTTGCAAAACAAAAACCCATTGCCATTGAGTTGATTTTTAATCAGAGACGCTGTATATGGTTTCTGAGACTGTGAATCTTTATAGGAGCAGACAGCCTCATCTTTTCCCCAGGAGCAGCTGGTGGCTTTAACTACTGAATTTGCAGTTAGTAGACCAGTGCTTATTCCACGATACCACCAGGGTCCTATGGTCACAAGGAGAGCTTATTAAAATGGAGATTTCTGGATTTCATGCTAGACCTATTCAATTACAATCTATAGTGTCTAGAAACCTACATTTTAGGTAAGAATATTAGGTGACTCTTATGCTCATTAAGGTTTGAAAATCACTGTTACGTATAAGAACAGGGCAAAGGGCAGATACTTGCGTGATACCTATGTTTCAGGGTTAGAAGGAAATAAAGTTGTCAGCTAGTAAGAAAAAAAAGTCATTAGCATGAACAAGGCAACAGCCAGAGAAAACAATGCCATGAGCAAAGAAAACAGAATTTTGAGAATATCTATAAAGCCATCCCATAGACAGATCCAGTGAGGAGAGCATGGAGAAGAGCCTCCTGGCAATTATGTGGTCATTAGTGACCACTGAGGGAAGGTGCAGCTGGTGTGGAGGAAGAACATACTGAACTAAGTACAAAGATAACTTTCAAAGGGCGAAAGGATCTATATGTACATAGACATGGTGGTGGTGTGTCCTGGAGTCACTTCCTACTCAAAGCGACCCTATACAGGGTTTCCAAGGCTGTGAACCTTTACGGAAGCAGAAAAACTCATCTTTCTTCCATGGAACGGTGGGCAGTTTCAAACTGCTGACCTTGAGGTTAGCAGCCCGACTCGTAACCACTTCACTACCAGAGCTCCTTGTACATACACATACACATACGTATATTATGCACATACAGGAGGAGTGTTAACCTGTTACCAGAGAGTTAAAGCAACCTACAGGACAAAGAAGAACTGTCCCAAAGCATTGACTGGTGGGGTGCTGTGGGCTAATGCGTCAGACTACAAAGTCATTTGAACTGCCAGGTCGGTGGTTCAAGCTCACCAGCTGTTCCTTGTAAACTCTATACAGGGTTGCTATGGGTCAGAACCAACTCGACGGCAATTCACAACAACAAATCTTTAGAAAAACAGACTGTCAGCTCTCACACCCATGAGGGGCTGGTAAGCTCTAACTGCTAACCTTTTGTCTAGCAGTTGAATGCTTAACCACTGTACCACCAAGGCTAATGATACATATATACACGGGGGCTTTAAAAAGTTCCTGGAAAAATTTCATAATCTTTTAATTGTAATTTTCCAGGAACTTTTTGAAGTCCCTTCATAAATACATTCATATATGAGGTTCATAACAAAAAAAACACCGCTACAAAATAAAAAATCCCTTATTAAATCAAATTATCAAAATGCGAAGCTACTATCTCAACGTATCCCTCCATCAGAGACAATACACTTCCCAAGACATTGTTTCCATCGAATTCCTCCCTGAAAAAATTTTGGGCTCTCTGATTTATACGTCCAATGGCAATTTTGGCATCCTTGAGGACAGAAGGAAGTCTGAAGGAAGGAGTAAGATCAGAGATGTAGGGTGAATGGGGCAGGATTTCCCAACAAAACTCTGAAAGGATAGCCCTTGATATTCTTGAATGAGCAGGTATATTATCGTGATGGAAAAAATCCTTTCGTAGTAAGTCCTTGTGGTTGTCCTTTGTCTTTGAGAAAATCTACCAAGATGACCTCTTGGGAATACCAAAAACAGTCATCAGAACCTTCTGAGCTGATCTCTCTGCCTTGAGCTGAACTGGCCCACCAGAGTTCCTTGGAAGCCACTGTTTTGATAAGATCTTTTTTTGAAGGCATTCTAACAAGACTAAGACAAGTGTATTACTGAGAGAACGTGCCTGCAGGCATCCACTTACCCAGAAATAGGTTTAAACATGTTTTGTTTGGAATAAACCTGTGCATGTATGAACTGGAACACTATTAGCAATATTTTTTACTTACCTTCATATGCATGCATATGTGTATTATACACACATACATATATACACACGCGGAAGAAAAAGGAGGAGAGTAGTTGAAAACGCTGAAAGTTCTCAGGTAAAAGAGATTTGAGATAAATAAGTTCAGATAAATAAGTTCACTATAATAAGGAAAAGATGAGATGATGGAGTTGACGGTTTTAGTGATTAGAAGAGGTCTCTAACGAAGGAGTCTTGGTGTGGCACTGAAGGATAATACACTGGACTGCTAGGTTGGTTTGAACCACAAGATCAGTGGTTCAAACCCACCAGCTGCACCTAGGAAGCCTACTACGGGGTCACTTTAAAGTCAGACCCACTCGATAGCACTTAGGAACAGCACCTAGTGAAGATAATGAAAAGTGGATAGAGAAAAATCAAAACACTGCGTGACAGTGATGAGGGGCTGGTTGATGTTAACAATGTGAATTTGTAATGCTTCCAAACAGCAAGAGTAACAGATTTCCAAAAGAATTTTTCAACATGCTAGCATAAAACCAAAGCATTTTCTTTCCCTCCCTCCCATTAAATATTTATAGAGTCACTACCAGATTGTAAGATATTATGCTACAAGTAGGGACTGTCAAGAACAGTGTGATGGATGAATTTGGCAACAAAGCAATCTAGGGTGCTATTGAATGTAATACTCACATGGCTGATAAGATCCAAGGCTGGGTAGGAAGAAAAGTGAAACCAGGAGAGCTTGACAGATTGAAGAAATTCGAAGAGTTTATGAGACTAGGGCTCATAATGAGGCCAAATAAAGCACAGATTAAGTGAGAATGAAAGGACTGGGAGAGCTGGAAAGACAGGAGATTACAGTCAGAGAATGGAATTTTTGAGTTCAAGCGTTTGAAATACTTTTTCCTTCAAAGTGAACCCTGAGAAATTACTTTTATGTGGCTCATGCTACAGTGCTGATTGGATAAGTAAGGGGTGCTGGATGAATATGATTTAACAGCTCTTACATGAGAAATCACTACTCCAAAGCTATCCAGGTAGTAAAAGTAGTTATCTTATTTGTTTGACGTCGAAACGAAATATAATTTATAAATATAGTCATGGTTTTGCTCTACAGAGTCACTGGAGGTTGGCATTTGGTCTAGTATGTGTGTGTGTGTGTGTGTGTGTGTGTGTGTGTGTGCCTGTGTGAGTTGAATCTGCTTGCCTACATTCATATGACCTGGAGTTTAGACTTATAAAAAAAAATCTTCAAAAATTAAAGAGTAAATTCTAGTTTACTGTTCTGAATCCAAGTAATTGAATCTTTCCCAGAATGAAACACAAGAAAGACTTCTGGGTTTAAGTAGTTGGCCACTTTAGATACAGAGGTGTTACTACAGTGAAAGTGTTTTGTCTATGTAACAAATTTAGAGTCCTGGTGTGGCGCTGTAGGATAAGTATTGAACCACAGGGTCAGTTTGAACTGTAAGTCTGGTGGTTTAAACCCACCAGATGTTTCTCAGAAACATTACACAGGGTTGCTATGAGTTAGAACCGATTCAGTGGTACTTAACAACAACAGTGGTTGATAAATACATGGTACATCATTATTAGAATGGTGGTTGTGGTGGTTGTGTGTCACCGAGTTGGTTCCAACTCAGAAAGCCTCATCTTTCTCCTGCAGAGTAACTGGTAGATTTGAACAGCTGACCTTGTGGTTAATAGGCCAGCTCATAATCCACTATGCTATCAGAGCTCATTATTAGAATAAAAATGTTAATTTCAATATAATTTCATGTCAGAAGAATTTTAAAAAATGAGACAAAGTATCAACAGTTAATAACAATTTATACATGTTCATTTCTGGTACTCTGTTTTGATCATGTCACACATTAAATTTAGTTCCAACAGCCTCTTCATGAAACTTTACTGTCCAACACTAATTTAATCAGTTCCTCAGATATAGTTACATTACAACCTGGGCATCTGCAAACTATATGAGAATACTAACTTCACATGGATAAAACAAACACGTAATAAGCACACAGAAACACACCAAAAACTAAGTCTCTTAAAAGAAGTTTTCTCAGTTAAGACATTTCTCCAAAGTTATTTTCTAGGGAGTCTTTCCCTGCTACCAACAAAACTAGCTTAAAGGACTGTCAAACTGCACAAGTGACAAAACGTAACCATGACTACCTTCACAGAAAATGAGCCACTGAAATGCCCAACCCTCTTTCCTTTCCTTTCCTTTCTTCCTTTGTATCTCTCTTCTGTATCATCTTTCATTTATTCGTTCTTTTCTTAACTTTTTATTGTGAACTGGGTGAAGGTTTACAGAGCAGATCGGTTTTCTATTCAATAATTCATATGCATTTTGTTTCAGATAATTAATTGTAATGCCAACAATGTAACATCACATATTCCACTTTCTCCCTATGTTTCCTGTTTCCATTGTTTCTTTTCTGACCATTCCTTTGTCCTTGCAAAATGCTGCCCCCTTGAACTCGAATGGCTGATTATTCTAAGAAACACTTACTCTATTGTGTTATTGTTTCCCTTATAAACTTGTCTACTGTTTGGCTAATAACTGAACCATGGGGGTGAGTTCAGTTCCAGACTTGTACGGTGACTAAAGGTTAATGTTGGAGATTCAACCAGTCTCTACCTGACCAGTAAGCCTGGCCTTTTTTTTTTTTTAAATAACAATTTTGAGTTTATTCCACATTTTTCTCCTACTCTATTGAGGACCTACTCTATTCTAATGTGATTGCTCTTCTGTCTCAGTACTGTGGAGGCTGAAGTTTATATGGTTCATTAGTCCACTGGACTAATAATTTCTATGTGTCTTAAATTGTCTTCAATCCTCTTTGCTCCAGGTAGTGAGAGACCAATAGCTGCACCTTAGATGGCTACTCATGAGCTTTTAAGGCCCCAGTTGCTAGTTACCAAAGTAGGATGCAGAACATTGTCTTGGACTATGTTCATGTGTTCATGCCAGTTGACCATGGTGTCCCTGAGATATGGTCCTGAGACCTCTTCCCCCGCCCCTGCCCTGCCAGACCAGTCTCTGTATTATTTTTCATTGCCTATTAAAAAAAGTAACTTTTTACCTGCCTTGTTTTTATGTCTCCTCCCTGCCCCCAGATATTACTAAACATAATCTAAAACTGTTTACCATTTATTTGCTCAGAAAATATTTCAAGGGAACTAATTTTATTTACAATTTTAAAAATGACAACAATTAAATGAAAATCTTTATGTAGTCCTGTTACTAAGCCTTGTTCTAAATGTATTACCTACACTAACTCATTAATGCTTATTATACTAACATATTAACTACATGAAGTCAAAAGATTTATAAATGTTATTTAAGTACAATTTGGATTATAGATACAAAAAGGGTCTCAATACGTTCTCTAAATGAGGAAATACTACATAGTTTCTCTCATTCAAATACATGAAATCAAAAGAATTTCACATGCTATCAAAGCACATGTTATATTAGTATGCTGAAATAGTTCCTGAAAGAGGAACTCTGAAAGACAAAATAATGTACAGGTTTGCCCATTCAAGCATATCAAGTTAAAGTTTTTCTCATGTTATTTAGTGTACTATGTGCTGTAAGGACTCCTAGTGTGGTGCTGTACGAGAAGTACTGGACAGATAATTGCAAGGCTGGCAGTTCAAACTCACCAGCCACTCTTCAGAAACCCTATTCAGGGTCACTCGAAACTGACTCAGCAGCAGTTAACAACAGGTGTTGTAAAGAAATGTATGTTCCCAGTAGATTTTCAGAATGAGAAAACACAGTATAGTTTCTCCTATTCAAGAACAGGAAGTCAAATGAGTTCTCAATGTTATCAAAGTAGACTCTGTTAAAAGAACAGCAAAGCTCCCAATACAATCTCTGAATGAGAAAACAGTGTACATTTCCTCCCATACAAGTATATGAACTTATATGTTATCAGAGCACAAGTTGTGTTACAGGAACAGAAAGGTCCAAATACATTAAAAAGTGCAAAAATGGTTGTAGCAGTATATCAACAAGGGTTTTCCTGCTACATTCAGAAGAGGACATAGAACGAGGGCCACCATCGCTGATGGTGCTGTTATTGTAAGGTGCTATTCAGTTGGTTCCAAATCACAGTGATCCTATGTAAAACAGAATGAAACTCTGCCTAGTCCTGTGCCCTCCAATTGCTACTGCACTATGCCAGTCCATCTCATTGAGGACCCTCCTCTTTTTCACTGACCCTCCACTTTACCAAGCATTCTCTAGGGACTGGTTCCTCCTGATAACATGCCCCAAGTATGAGAGATGAAGTCTCACTGTCCTGGCTTGTAAGGAACATTGTCTGTGCTTCTTCTAACACTAAGATTTGTTTGTTCTTCTGGCAGTCCATGGTACTTTTAATACTCTTCTAGTGGTTACAAATCGGGCTGCTAACCTCAAGGTCGGCAGTTCGAAACTACCAGTCATTCCACAGGAGAAAGATGAGGCTTTCTGCTCCTGTAAAGATTTACAGCCTAGTAAACCCTATGCAGGGTCACTATGAGTCGGAACGGACTCCATGGTACTTAAAAACAACAACAGCTTATATTACAACTCAATGCATCAATTCTTCCTCAGTCTTCCTTATTCATTGTCCAACTTCACATTCATATAAAGTACTGGAATTACCATGGCCCCACCCTTAGAACCTCCAGAGGTCATGGTCATACCCTTTGAGAGCCCTAAGGTCATGGCCCTGCTTCTTGAGACTGAAGGAGCTCTGGTTCCCATGCTCCATGATTTCTTGAAGAAGTCGGCCTGGTCTCTGCTATGTTACAAGGCTCTTCAGCTCTGCTGGTAAGTGCTCATAGGTACGCCACTCCACTAGTAAGTCTTGGCTGGAAGGCACCTAATGTTCTTGCTCCCTGGGTCAGAATTTAACTTCACTGATGAGTGCTCAGAGGCACCCCACTGTCAGGAAACCTGCTATATGAAGGTGCTCAGCTCTCTTGCTCCATGGGTTGGCTTCTGTGCTGTCTTCTCTCAGTTTCCTGGTTCAGCTGCTGCAATCTCTCTGCCACTGCCTTTCACTGTCTGTGCTATCTCCACACTGTGACAGTTTGCACTTCCTTCTGAACCCTCACCAGAACTGTCTTGACATCCATAATTCCAACAATATCTTCTAAGTAAGTGAAGCTTTAACTAATAGGCAGTCTCGGCTCATTATCCAAGCCAAAAATCACTTCCACATTTATGGTATTTGTTAGAGCAGCACCCCACTTTCCTGGTTTCAACTTCTGTCTTAGTTATGTAATGCTGCTATAACAGAACTATCACAAGTGGATGGCGGTAACAAATAGGCATTGATTCTCTTACAGGTAGGAGGCTAGAAGCCCCAGAGCCAAAATCTGACCTCTTCTAGAAATCATGGAGCACGGCAACCAGAGCTGCTTCAGTCTCAAGTAGCAGGACCATGACCTTTGGGCTCTCAAAGGGTATGACCATGACCTCTGGAGGTTCTAAGGGTGGGGCCATGGTAATTCCAGTACTTTATATGAATGTGAAGTTGGACAACGAATAAGGAAGACTGAAGAAGAATTGATGCATTGAGTTGTAATATAGGCTGCTGTTGTTAAGTATGGTGGTTTATTCCCACTCATAGTGACCCTGTACAGGGTTTCCTAGGCTGTAAATCTTTATGGGAGCAGAAGGCCTCATCTTTATCCTGAGGAATGACTGGTAGTTCTGGAGAAAGGTCCTTGTCTCCTTCCAACATCTGTAAGCTCAGCATTCCTTGGAGCGCTCTATGTGTCTTGACATTAATTATTCCCTGGATCTAGGAGCCTTAAAGTGTAGGGATCCCAGAGCCAAATGACGCAATCCACTCCTGACTTATTTTTTGGTGGTAGCTAGTCCCGCTTTCCCTGCTCATGTCTCTCTCCCTTTATCTCTTCTAAGATGAAAGGTATTGCATGCCATATCCTTGGGAGATACCCATACATCAGATCAGAGCAATGTCCTGGTGGATAGTCAATAAGCACTGGACTGTGAACCAAAAGGCTGGCAGTTCAAGTCTACCAGCTGATCTGAGGGAGAACGATGAGGCTTTCAGCTCCCGCAAAGATTTATAGGCCTCAGGAACCCTATACAGAGTTGCTATGAATTGGAACTGACTGGACAACACTTAACAACAACATCCTACTCCGTCCTCTTACTGACTTATTACTTCATATCACATCATCACTGCCAAGCCACTGAGAATCATGGTCCAGTCAAGTTGATGCATATTTTTTTTTGGGGGGGGGTAACAATTCAATCCATGACTTGTGCTTAATTACGCTCATGTGGAGCCTGTACATAGACCAAGAGACAGTCCTTCAAATAGAACAAGGGGTAGTGCTTGATATGTGGCAGGGTTGTACCTTTTTCCTGTATCTATTCAATTCCTATGTTTAGAAAATAATCTGATAAACTGGAGTGTATGCAGAACACAGCATCAGTATAGGATGAAGATTCATTCACAACCTGCACTATGCTGAAAGTGAGGAGACCTTGAAGCACTTACTGATGAAGATCAAAGACTACAGCCTTCAGTATGGATTACACTGCAGCCTAAAGAAAACCAAGTCTTCACAACTAGACCAAACAGCAACATCACGATAAATATAGAAAATATTGAAGTAGTCAAGGATATAATTTTACTGGGGTCCACAATCAACACCCATGCAAACAGCAGTCAAAAAAATCAAATGACATATTGCTTTTGGGAAAATTTTCTGCTAAAGGTCTCTTTTGGGTGGTGAAAAGCAAAGATGTCTCTTTGAGGACTAAGGTGTGCCTAATCCAATTGCCTCAAATGTGAAAGCTGGACAGTGAATAAGGAACTAAGAATTGATGCCTTTGAATTATGGTGTTGGTGAAGAATATTGAATATCCCATGAGCACTAGAAGAAAGAAGGAATCTGTCTTAGAAAAAGTATACCCAGATGCTCCTTAGAAGGGAGGATGGCGAAACTTACTTTCGTTACTCTGGATATGCTATCAGGAGGGAACTGGAAAAGGATTACCAGCCTTGGTAAAGTAGAGGGGCCAGCAAAAAGCAGGAAGACCCTCACAGTGGCTGCAACAAAGGGCTCAATAAAACTGTTGTGACAACAGTACAGGTTTGGGCAGTATTTTCTTCTGTTGTACATAAGATCATGATGAATTGGAACAGACTTGATGCCACCTGAAAACAATAGTGGTGGTGGTGGCTGTGTGCTACCAAGTAGGTTCCTACTCATACTGACCCTATACATCTATATGGGATCCTACCTATACCTTAGAAGCCAGGATAGTGAGACTTCATCTCTCATACTTTGGACATATTATCAGGAGGAACCAGTCTCTAGAGAAAGACATCATGCTTGGTAAAGTGGAAGGTCCGTGAAAATTAGGAAGACCCCAACGAGATGGACTGGCACAGTAGCAGCAGCAATGAGTTCAAGTGTAGCGATGATTGTGAGGTTAGTGCAGGACTGGACAGTGTTTCCTTCTGTTATGCATAAGGTCACTATGAATTGGTACCAACTTAACAGCACCAAACAACAACAACAACAATTCTGGTTTTAGAGTTACTTTTTCCTTTAAAACTGACAGCTTTATGAAAAAAATACTTCTTTTATCAATAGTATGACTAGCAACAGAAAAAAAAAAAAAAAAAAAAAACTGGACAAAAATAAAAACTGTCAGGATTTGAGAGATTAATGTACTAATGCCAATTTCATACTAGTGCTTAACTGAGACTGAGTTTATCTAATTCTTGGGGCAAACATGTAATATAGTATTATTAATCCAACTTTGTAAGTTGGAAAGTTGAAGTTTGCATAGGATAAGTAACTGTCCAAGGTCACATAAACCAGTCTGTCTAACTTAAAACTCTACTGCACTTATACTACAATGGTTAAGCGAATATAGTGATATATTACACACTGCTGCCCACATGTAAGATACGCTTGTCTTTATTATCTTTTTATTACTCATCATAGCTTTTTACTTCCCCATCCATCTTAAAAAGTAAAACCAAAAACAATCCATATTGTTTTCTATAAAAACTGATGGAGTCTACTAATTTCTTATAACTTGAAGTATTTTTTTCAATAGCGGTGGTTGTGAAGCTGATACACATGCTGTGCTCTGGTTCCTTATACAGATTTGAGTGTGTGTTGATAACAAGCATATGATTGAGTCTTTTCTTTCCTTCTTTAACTAGCAGCTCTGAAAGTCTCCTTGGTAGAGACCTCCACTCTGCTTCAGGTTTAGAACATGCTTTGCCTTATTAAAACTGTAAACGAATTCTTCAACAAGTATCTATAATGCCTACAGATCCAAGTGGTGGGGATACACAGACCAATAAAAATAATCATAGTTCTTTGCTTCCAGACAAACATACCAATAATTATGCTTCTATAATACATGTGTGTGTACACATTTATATGAGGGAAAGTAAAAAAGTATTGCTATAAAATCATGTTTGTTGTTGTTATTAAGTGCTGTTGACTTGGTTCTGACCTGTCTGGGGTTTCTGAGGAGCAGCTGGTGAGCTTGAACCGCCAACTTTGCAGTTCAGACTTTGTGGTCCAGTGCATTAACCCATGGTGCCACACCAGGACTCCATAATATCACTGAAACCTTCATTAATAAAAAATATTTAAAAAATGAAGCTGTTGTTTTTCAACATAGATATAAACAGTTTTGAAGGTGGTATTTCAAACTCTCTAATCCTTCCATGGCTTCTGTATCCCTTTGAGATCATATACACCAAGATAAAACTATATGAAAAGGCTTCAAAAAGTTCCTGGAAAAATAAAATGAAAAAATAGTAGAACTTTTCCATGACTTTTGAAGTCCCACTGCATTTAAGGGTGGTCAGGTTGGTTTCAACTCATAGGGACCCTACACAGGGCTTCCAAGGGGTGCCGGATAGATTTAAACTGCCCACCTTTTGGTTAGTAGTGCAGTGCTTATCCTACAGCATCACATCAGGACTCCATTACATTTACCACATTCATATTTAACGTTGAAAAGACTACAAAGAAAGAAAGACACACTGTAGGTGGAAACTGAAGCCACGGAACAAGGGAGAGAGAGTGATATAATGAAAGTGCCAAAGATAGATTCCTGGGCAATGAACGTGAATGGAACAATCAGTGAAAAAGAAGTAAACAGAGGACCTTGAGAAGCAGGAGGGCAAGACGGTGAAGCATCAGGAGCAGAGAACAGGCAGGGCTACAGAGGTCTTGGGAGAAGGAAATAGTAGATGCTGAGGAAGGAAAGTAGGCTGGGTTCAAATTGGCCATCATTGTCATGCTAAAGAATCTGAACACTGTCTGATAGGAAAAAGGCAATTTGACCCCAGCCTACTGTGATCAAGTATACATTGCTACAATTTGAGGAACTAGACCTTTGCTTATGGATGCAGTTGCTCAAAATTTCAATGGAAATGGAAGGAGTCTTCATATAAAGGACAAAACATGTTTTCTCAATGCACTGGGTTGATAAGGACAGGAAATTTAGACACTGGTTATAAAAAATGGGGCACAAGGAGTCCTGGTGTGGCACTGC
>NW_006408581.1:15565776-15566860 GCF_000296735.1 Chrysochloris asiatica | reverse complement strand
TAATTAATTTGTATTAAAAGTACTTTAATAGAACAAACTCTAAACACAAATCCAACAGATTCTTAAGGAAATAAAGAATATATGGTACAAAAACGGGTGACAAAAAAATTATGGGAGGAAAAGCCATCTGAAGTAATTCACTTCACTGCACATGGTATATAATTAATAGGATCTAATATGGAGCTCTAGTAGTGTAATGGTTATGAGTCGGGCTGCTAACCTTAAGGTCAACAGTTTGAAACTACGAGTGGTTCTGTGTGAGAAAGATGAAGCTTTCTGCTCCTGTAAAGATTTATAGCCGCGGACACCCTACACAGGGTTGCTATGAGTCGGAATCGATTCCACAGAATACCACCACCACCAATATATAGTAAGGAGTCCTGGTGTGGTGTTGCTAACCACAAAATTGGTGGTTCAAATCCACCTGCTGCTCCTTGGAAGCCCTGATCAGGGTTGCTATGAGTCAGAACTGACTTGATGGCATGCAACAACAACAATATGTAGTATCTTTAAAAACATCTATTTACTATAATAAAATCCATAGTCTTTAAGTATGAGAGGGTTTAAAGAAGTTAGTGGGAAAACAGAATTAAAACGTAATAAAATGTTTTCATGCACTATTTGAAGCACCTTCACATTACCTTAGAAAAACTTTTCATGCTGAAGCTGAGACAATAGAAGAAACATTAGTGAAGGAGTTCACCAGTCGCCTGTCAGTTGTCCTACTTTGGTAGTTTGAGAGTTTCTGTGACACTGGAAGCCATCTTACTGGTGTTTTAATTACTTGCAGGATCAGCTTGATGGACAGGTTTCAGCAGAGCTACCAGACTAAGACAAACTAGGAAGGCGAGGTGGACCACTTCTGAATGGCTAGCCACTAAAAACCTTTTGTATAGCAATGGAACACTGTCAGATACAGTGCAGGAAGATAAGCCCCTCAAACTGAAAGGAACATAAAATATGACAAAGCAGAGTTGACCTTAATGATGTGAATGGAGTAAAGCTTTCAGGTCCTTCCTTTGCTGTAAGGGCACAATTCCAAATGAGAACAAACAGCTGCAAAAATCCATTAATAATTAGAACA
>NW_006408581.1:15559679-15564506 GCF_000296735.1 Chrysochloris asiatica | reverse complement strand
TCCAAACTTCGTCTCTCCTACTTTGGAAATATTGTCAGGAGGGACCAGTCTCTGGAGAAGGATATAATGTTTGGTAGGGTGGAGGGTCAGAGAAAAAGAGGAAGACCCAGCGAGATGGATTGGCAAAGTGGCAGCATCAATGGACTCAAGAGTGGCAACGATAGTGAGGTTGGCCCAGGATCGGGCAGTGTTTCATTCTGCTGTGCATAAGGTCACTCTGAGTCG
Organism: Chrysochloris asiatica; assembly: GCF_000296735.1. Taxonomy (NCBI): domain Eukaryota; kingdom Metazoa; phylum Chordata; class Mammalia; order Afrosoricida; family Chrysochloridae; genus Chrysochloris; species Chrysochloris asiatica. The sequence continues at coordinate 15,564,281 of NW_006408581.1, read as the reverse complement.
GTACCAACTCGATGGCACCTAACAACAACAACAACCCACTTCGTTGGTTTGAAACTTATCAAACATGAAATAAAGATGCATTGATAATTACTGGTGATTAGATTGCAAAAGTTGGAAACCAAGAAGGATCAGTAGTTGGAAAATATGACCTTAATGATAGAAATGATGCCTGAGATCATATGATAGAGTGTTTAAGACCACTAACTTATTTACTATAAATACCCTTTTTTCCAACAATTTAAAAGGCGAATTCACCAAATGGAATACACAGGAATCAAAATGACTACATCTGTGGGAAAGTAGAGGGAGAAGCTTGATATCATCAGCCAAAACAAGGCTAGAGGCAGACTGTGGAACAGACCAATAATTTCTCATATGGAAGTTCACAAGAGACAGACTATGACCTTGGGCATATCCCAGCTGAATTCAGAGACCATCTCAAGAACTGATATGATGCATTAGAAATTAATGACTGAAGACCAGAGGAGTTGTGGGATGACATCAAGAACATCATCCATGAAGAAAGCAGAAAGTCATTAAAAAGGCAGAAAAGCAAGAAAAGACCAAAATGGATGTCAGATGAGATTTTCAAACTTGCTCTTGGATGCAGAGAAGCTAAAGTTAGTGGAAGATATGATGAAGTAAAAGTGCTAAATAGAAAATTTCAAAGGGCAGTTCAACAAGACAAGATCAAATATTATAATGAAATGCATAAAGAACTGACATTAGGAAACCAAAAAGGAAGAATGAGCTCAGCACTTCTCAAGCTGGAAGAACTATAGTAAAAAATCAAGCCTCAGGTTTCAATATTGAAGGGTTCTATAGCTCTGGTAGTATAGTGGTTATGAATTGGGCTGCAAACCGGAAGGTCAGTAGTTTGAAACTATCAGCTGTTTCACGGGAGAAAAATGAGGCTTTCTGCTCCTGTAAAGATTTACAGCCTCGGAAACCCTGTACAGGGTCATTATGAGCCAGAACCGACTCCACGGCACATAACAACAACAACAACCTGGACAAAATATTGAGTGACATAGGAAGTACCAGAAGAAGATAAAACAAATACACAGAGTCACTGTAACAAAAAGAATTGGTAGGTGTTCAACAGTTTCAAGAGGTAGCATATGGTCGACTACGGATTGTATTAAAGGAAGAAGTTCAAGCTGCAATGAAGGAACTAGTGAAAAACAAGGCTCCAGGAATTGATGGGCTACAGATTGAAATGTTTCAACAAACTGACACAGTGCTGTAGTTGCTCACTATGCCAAGAAATGTGGAAGACAGATACCTGGCCAATCAAGTGGAAGAGATCATATTTATGCCTCATCCAAAGAAGGGTGACTTCAGTGGAACTCTGAAATCATTCAACAACATCAGTAATATCATACACAGTAAATTTTGCTGAAGATAATTGAAAAATGATTGCAGCAGTACATGGAAAGGGAGTTTCTAGAAATCAGGCCAGATTCAGAAGAAGATGTGGAATGAGGGATATCATTGCAGATGTCTGATGAAGAGAGACTGAAAGCAGAGAACACCAGAAAGGTGTTTACTTGTGTTTTATTGACTATGCAAAGACATTTGAGTGTGTATTATAACTAACTATCTATAACATTTTGAAGAATGGGAATTTCAGAACACTTAATTGTGCTCCTCAGGAACCTATACATGGACCACGAGGCAGTCATTTGAAGAGAACAAGGGGATACTGATTGGTTGATGAGGAAAGGTGTGCACCAGGGTTGTATCCTTTCAACATATGCATGTGAAAGTTGGACAATGAATACGGTAGACTGCAAAAGAATCAAGAACAAGGAATCCTGGTGTGGTGCTGTAGGATAAGTACTGGACTACTAGCTGCAAGGTTGGTGGTTTAAACCCACCAGCTATTTCTTGCAAAGCTATACAAGTTTGCTATAAATTGAAACTGACTCCATGGCACTTAACAAAAACAACAAGAGAAGAACTGATGCATTTGAATTATGGTTCATGCAAAGAATACTGAAGGTACCATGGACTGCCAGAAGAAAACGAATCTATCTCAGAAGAAGTATAGCCAGTGTCCTCCTCAGAAGCCAGGATGGCGAGACTTCGTCTCTAGTACTTTGGACATGTTATCAGGAGGGGACTTGTTCCTACAGAAGTGTATCATGCTTGGTAAAATGGAAATGAAGCAGAGGAAGACCTCCACAGAGGCAGCAACAATGGGCTCAAACATAACAACTGTGAGGATGGCCCAGGACTGAGGAGTGTTTTGTTCTGTTGCATGGGCTCACTATGAGTTAGAACCAACTTAACAGTACTTTAGAACAACAGTGAGGTGGCATCTTTCAGTTATATGTTATATGGTTTGAATTTCAAAAGTGTAGAAAAATACAGTTAGAGGCGGACTTAAAATAATTAAAAATACTTTGTGAAATGTATACTTAAATATTCTTTAAATGACACAAAGTAAGAATATGGAGAAAACAAACTCACTGGCATGGAGTTGACTGAGACCCACAGTGCCCTCTAAGGTCCCAACACTGTAAATCTTTACAGAAGCAGTCAGCTTCTCTTTTTTCCAATGCAACAGCTGGTTCATTTGAACCACTGGCCTTGTGCTTAGCAGTCCAGTGCTTACTCCACAATACCACTAGGGCTTGTTAAGGCTATGGAAAGTGAGAAATATAAATCTGATTTTCAAAACGAATTTAAGAGCTATCACATACCAAAGAAGGTGAGGGTTAAGTGTACACCAAGCAGAGGGTGTTTAATAGATAATTGGTTTTCAGCAAGCACAGAAGCCAAAGAGCAAATCTATTTTAAAAAACTAGGTATCAGTAAAAAATTTTAAATGGCATTAAAATTGCCAAACTTGTTTTGCCAGTTGATATTCTCAGAAATCAAAGCTGTGTCTGTCTAGTGTGCATTTGTATTTAGTCTGGGCAAATTAATCTCTCTTTTGATCTTAGTTTTGCCATACATATAAGTTGTTTTGTAAGGGTTTAACATTAATTTAGGTTCATAAATTGTGAAATCATTGTACATTAGGAAACAGCTTGTTTTAAAACTGCTCAGAAAACAATCCAAGAAGGTACAAAGAATTAAACCATCACTGGGATGCTTTATGTGATTATTTTGTTTAAGTTAGTTACCTCTTGTGAAAGCCGTGTAACTTGGTCCTTTTGATGTTCCAGGTCTTTTAAAATTAGCGAGTTTTGTTTTTCTAACTGAAGCACTCTTCTTGCCAAGTGGACACTAGGCCAATGAAATGAGAAAATTAATGCTTATAGAAGGGAAATGCTATCTAAAATATTTAAAATGTGTTTGTCTGCATGAAAACTGACTTACCATTTCCTAATAATAGCACTTCAATATTAGCAGAAAAATACAGCCAATAACATTTTCAGATATCAAAGAACACCAAATTTTGAAAGTAACAAAGATTAAAATCTGCATAATAACAGAACTATGATTTATTGATAACTGCAGTAATGGTTTCTAGCCCTTGCTATCAAAGTAGAGAGTTACATAACAGTTGTTTAAAAAGATGACAAAACAGTGATTTGTAGCTCTCTAACATTTTATAAAAATTTCCTAATTAGAAGCAAATTAGGCAATTACTTGAAATATTATGAACATTAATAAGCTTGCTGTTGGAAGAACATTCGTGTTTACTTCTGATAATATAATACATTTTAGATACAACACATACTTGGATAGATTTTCTATTGAAAATGGAGATGGAAAAGATTTATGAAACCTGGGGAATTTCTATAATGAAGGCAAAGACTCCACACTGAAAGAAATCACTCCCTTTGATGAGCTGCATTACCATAATTTATTACACTAAGTGTAGTCCTTAGTATTTAAAATCACATTAAATGTGAAATGACCCAATTAAGCTTTAAAAATATGTCTTCAGAAAAAAAGTGGTTTAGTTATAAGTCCTAACTATTGGTAAAAGAATGGCCTAATTTTTTTTTTTTAACTGCTAATGTAAAGAAGAAATGGTACTCCAAAAACTTCCTTTGCAATTTCTAAGCACAAAAAGTTTCACATGTCAGTTCTATGTATTTAGAGAGGAGACGAGATGTTTTCAATGACAAGAGATCTTCACTTGAAATAAAATTACAGAAAAAACAAAATTATAGACCAGAAACAATTCTGCTGTTATTTCCTAACAAGGCATAAAGGAGCCGTGGTAGTGTAGAGGGTTTATGAGTTGAACTGCAGGGTCAGCAGTTCAAATCTATCAGCTGATCCAAGGGAGAAAGACGAGGCTTTCTGTTCCAAGATAAAAAGTCTTGGAAACCCTATACAGGGTAGCTATGAACTGGAATCGATTCCATGGCACATAATCACCATTACCACCAATTGGTGCTCATGAGGAATCTGTACATGGACCAAGAGGCAATTTTTCGAACAGAACATGGGATCACTGAATGGTTTAAAACGAAGACAGGTGTGCGACAAGGTTGTATTCTTTCACCATACTTATTCAACCTGTATGCTGAGCAAATCATCCGAGAAGCTGGGTTATATGAAGAAAAATGTGGCATCAGGATTGGAGGAAGACTCATTAACAACCTGCGATATGCAGATGATACAACCTTGCTTGCT
>NW_006408581.1:15543668-15559579 GCF_000296735.1 Chrysochloris asiatica | reverse complement strand
TTCAGTATGGATTACATAACAATGTAAAGAAAACAAAAATCCTCACCACTGGACCAATAAACAACATTTTTTATCAATGGAGAAAAGATTGAAGTTGTCAAGGACTTCATTCTTCTTGGATCTACTATTAACACTCATGAAAGCAGCAGTCAAGAAATCAAACGACATATTGCATGAGGCCAATCTGCTGCACAAGACCTTTTTAAAATGTTGAAGAGCAAAGATATCAGCTTGAGGAATAAGGTGTGCCTGACCCAAGCCATGGTATTTTCAATAACCTCATATGGATGCGAAAGCTGGGCAGCGAATAAGGAAGACCATAGAAGAATTGATGCTTTTGAGTTATGGTGTTGGAGGAGAATATTGAAAGTGCCACGGGCTGTTAAAAGAACGAATCGATACGTTTTGGAAGAAGTGCAGCCAGAATGCTCCTTGGAGGCCAAGATGGCCAAACTTGGTCTCTCACACTTTGGACATATTGTCAGGAGGGACCAGTTGCTGGAGAAGGATATCATGTTTGGAAGTGTGTAGGGTCAGAGAAAAAGAGGAAGACCCCCAGAAAGATGGATTGGCAAAGTGGCAGTATCTATCAATGGGCTCAAGAGTGGCAACGATATTGATGTTGGACCAGAATCTGGCAGTGTTTTGTTCTGCTGTGCATAATAAAGTTGCTATGGGTCAGTACCGACTTGATGGCACCTAACAACAACTACCACCATCACCAAGACTTATAGGAATGGAGAAAAAACTTTGAAAAGAGAATACACATCTATTTCTAAGAACTCATTATTACAGATGAAAAAGATAAGCTTTGGGAAAAATTTATATAATGTATTGAACAGCTTATTTAGATACACTCAAATCAAAGTCTATTCTTTCAATGGGCAAAAAATTTGTCTTACTAATCACCTGAAGTTAGTGATTGGAAAGACACATAGTTGTTTGTTTTGATAGTAACTCTTTTAAAAAAAAAACATTGTCATGGAGAAAAAAACAGCTTCACTAACATATATCATTAATGTGTCATCTACATACATAAATATACGTATTTTTAATGCACAATTCTATGGTTTTTAGCATGTTGTTGTTGCTAAAGGTCGTTGAGTTGATTCCAACTTATAAAGACCCTGTATAGGATTTCCAAGGAGCGGCTGGTGTGCTTCTGAAAGCAATTATCTTAATCTAATTTTAGAACATCTTCATTCCTCTTAAAAGAGACTCACTCCTTATTCTTCCTACTTGCAGTCATTCCCTGTCTCCCCCTTTCTACCAACTCCAGGTGAAATAATTGTAAAAGCATTTACAATTTATAGCTTTAGAATTTTTTGTTCCTAATCTAAAAATTGAGATTGGCGGTTCCAGAGGATAAGCACTGCAATGCAAATCACAAGTTCAATCCCACCAGTTGCTCCACAGGAGAAAGATGGCTTTCTGCTCTTGCAAAGATTTACAAGCCTTGGAAATTCCAGAGAGGGGAGCTATGAGGTAGAACTGACAAGATGGCAGTAACAACAAAAATCCAAATATATTGAAGTTGTCTCAGATTTGGCACTGAAATAACAGGGTCTCTAAAAATACAGTAAACCTTAAATCTAATTTTATATTATTCTTACATTAAAAATCTGTTTATATTTGCCAACACTATTTTATATAGCTTTGATTAAGTTAAATTTAAAACTTTGGTGTTATCTTCATTCATATTCTCGTAATCTTTCTCATCCTTTCATATATTTTAGGAATAAGTATTTTCATATTTCTGTCTCCAAAAGACCTTGGCTTTAGGTTGTTTTATACACAACACATTCTCCACAGATGAATATTGAAGGTATAAGCTATTATTTTATATAATATTCCATGTACGGGGTAGTTAACATAATCTTATACAATTATACAAAAATAGAGTTTCAGATGAGATGAAATGGAAGACTGAGGGATATAAGGAAATAGTGAAATGCAAAAGACATCCATTACTAGCATTCTGAAGATGATAATGACTTGAAGACATAATAATATCAAATTACTCATTTGTTTGGGGTGCTTTTTGTTTTGTTTTATAATTGTATTTATACAAATACAGCAATACCACTTAACAATGGGAAATATCATCGAACTCAAAACAAATGAATTCTGACTGCAGAGGCTTATGGGTAGAAACATGGACAGATCACAGGCAGAATGGATGTGCGAGGGAGAGTGGGATTACTATACCCCCAAATATATAAAGATTCGAAAGAAGGTATTTGTACATGGGCATCGCCCTTTGCTGCTAACATATCCATGAATGCGGTGGTGGTGGTAGTGTGCCATGGAATCAGTTCTGACTCATAGCGACGCTATATAGGATTTCCAAGGCTGTAAATGTTTATGGGAGCAGAAAGCCTTATCTTTCTCCGGTGGAGCAGCTTGTAGTTTTGAACTGTTGACCTTGTGGTTCACAGCCCGATTCGTAACCACTACGCTACCAGAGCTCCTTACAGTCTACTTTAGAGTGGGGGAAAATGTGGACCAAAACTCAGAATTATAAAGACAACCAGGCTTTCTGGTCAACAAGAGACTGGAAGAACCTAGTATGGCCCTTCAGGCCTTGAACTGAACTCACCTTGGTGGTTCAATTCTCAAGCAAGCAGTAGATAGATATATAGGAAGTACGGTAACACTAGCGGGGTATACAACACCATAGAATGGTCAACCATTCAAGATTAACAGGACAATATTTACTTAAGGACAAAATTCAGAAGGGTTGGGAAAGAAGGGGGAATAGAAACAAGAATCCCAGGGAGGAAGTGGAATAAGTGATGTTACACTGAGGGGATGGCAATCATTGAAATGAAATCAAGTCTGTGATTTGTTAAATGCACACCTAATGCTCTGCTCTATAAACCTTCACTCAATTCACAACAAAGAGTTAAAATTATTATAGTGTGCTAAATGCAGCGAGAAAAGACCTGGTGATTTGCTCCCACAAAGACTTGTTGTTGTCAAGCGCCGTCAAGTCAATTCCGACCCATAGCAACCCTGTACAGCATTTCCAAGGAGCAGCTGGTGAGCTTGAACCACCAACTCTGCAGTTCAAAGGACTTTACAGTCTAATGCATTAGCCCACAACGTCGCACCAGGACTCCTCCATAAAGCTTACAACCTACAAAACTCTACACAGCAGTTCTACTGTCACAAAGATATAAGAACAAAGTTGCACATATCTGTGGATATCCTAAAAGTCAATGAAATATACACCGATGAGTAAACTATATAGTATGTAAATGATACATGAATAAAGCTTTAAAAATAGCATAAAGAAACAAGTAAAACTGTAATATTTTATTTAACCCAATATATCCAGATACTATTACTGAAAAATAAAATCAATATAAAATTACTAATGAAACAGTACACTTATTTTGGTGGGGGATACTAAATTTGTGAAATCCTGTGGATATTTTATTGTCAATTATTTACTTAGCAAATAATTCAAGAAGCTGGACTATATGAAGAAGAATGTGGCATCAGGATTGGAGGAAGACTAACAACCCAGGATTTGCAGATGACACAACTTTGCTTGCTGAAAGTGAAGAGGACTTAAAATACTTAATGATGGAGATCAAAGACCACAGCTTTTGGTATGCACCTCAATGTAAAGAAAACAAAAAGCCTCACCACTGGACCAATAAATAACATCCATATAAATGGAGAAAAGATTGAAGTTGTTAAATACTTCATTTTGCTTGGAGCAACCATCAATATTCATGGAAGCAGCAGTCAAGATCCAATGGTGTATTACACGAGGTAAATCTGCTGCATAAGACTTCTTTAAAGTGTTCAAGAGCAAAGATGTCGGTTTGAGGACTAAAGTACATGACATGAGCCATGGTATTTTCAATAACCTCATATACATGTGAAAGTTTTCAGTGAAGAAGGAAGACCATAAAATAACTGATGCATTTGAGTTATGGTGTTAGAGGAGAATATTAAAAGTACCATGGACTGCCAAAGGAACAAACCAATCTGTGTTGGAAGAAGTATTGCCAGAATGCTCCTTAGAAGCCAGGATGGCCAGACTTCATCTTGCACACTTTAGACATATTATCAAGAGGGACCAGTCCCAGGAGAAGGGCGTCATGCTTGGTAAACTGGAGGGTCAGTGAAAAAGAGGAAGACCCTCAGGGAGATGGATTTGTACCGTGGCAGCAGCAATAGGATCAAACATAACGACGATTGTGAGGTTGGCTCAGGACTAGGCATTGTTGTGTTCTGTTGTGTGTAAAGTCGCTATGAGTCAGTACCAACTCCACAGCACCTAACAACAACAACAATGAATAATTTATATTTACAGCACCTTTCTGGCCAAATCATATTTTGGTGCTTAACAGCCACATATGGTTTGTAGTTGCCATATTAGACAGCACAGGTCTACAAATCTAGATCAAATATTAGAGAGGCCTTGAGCTATAGCCTTTGTAATGCTCATCTTCATCCTAGAATGTCTATCCTACTTGTCCCTCTACTAAACGCCAATTCATCATTTAAGGCTCAAGAAGAAATGTCACTGCTACTGCATTCCTCTCCTCATCCATGCTGTCTTTCAAAGTGCCTCTTCTCCGTTCTCCACAGTCTCTTGTATTCGTCTCTGTTATACACACTGTATTGTAATTCTTTATTCATGAACCTCTTGATCCTAGTCACTGTATGATTTTTGAGGACTCAATTTGTCTTAGGCACGTCTGCATCTCCAGCTCCTGTAGCAACGTTCAGTTAACAGGGACCATAATAATATGGTTATCATAATAGTAGACACCATGTGTTGAGAACACACTATACACAGGGACTTCAGTAGAATCTGAAATGTACCAGTTCATTCCCATGGCTTGTACCTCAAATGGGCAACTCGACTTCACTTTAACATTCCAACTCAGAAATCTGGGGTGCTAGTTGGGGTGGGAAATTACTAAACAGGATTGAAATCACATGAAACTAAAGTTTTTGCTGGTAAATAATGGTTGAAATGGGAAATCTCTTACATTCTCTTACTCTAATATGTCTCCTCCAATCTATCAGTTGAAATGAGACTGGGATGGTTAACAAAGTAGACGGCTATGGAGTTGTAGTGAGTAACGGAAACGCTAGTGGAGATGAGGAGGGAGTCTCACTGTGGAAAAACTCGTCATTATTTTTCAGTGGTTTTCAAAATTGCATCGAGATTGGATGTTCTAAGTTGAGAACTGTTTACACTATAGTACCAAAAGACATGTAATTACTGAAATCATTAGTTTAACATTCTCTTCACCTAGGGATTGTTACAGAATATAAAATCTTTACTATTTTTTGACTACAGAAAAATGCTATAAATGAATATTTAAAAAATTAAAAAATGAAATAAAAGGGAAAATAAAGTCTCAAAACAGTTTAATACTGGGAACATTTTATGTTTCACTTAACTATCCGTTTCTGTTTTGTCTTTGATACATGTAATCCTAAAGCTTTACTTTATCCTTTTAGTAGTTAGCTAAATTACATGGTGTTATTTGCTTTATTTGTTAAAATGAAATGCCATAATATGAATATAATTATGTCTTGCAAATCTAAAATGTGTTTTATCTACATGTCATCTCATATTTTATGACCCTTAAATTGCTATTTAGTTAAAAAAAATTGAAAATGAATGAACCATTTTAACCTGCATTTCTAATGTGTTCTAGCCACTGCAAAAACACTTCTAAGAAGTTATAATCCCATGACTTTTTACAGTAATTATTACATTACTTGATTTTAATAAGAATTTTAGCACGAATTGGTGAGTAAAGGAATTAAACATGAGAAAAAAATTTAAAGAAAATATATGACTAGTTTCACAATTATGTTTTAAACCACCTGAATTACTAGCAACAATAATCCAGGACTTCAAACTGGTTCATTACAGTTCACCACCTGCTGGTATTTTGCATTTCCACCCAGATAGACTGAATCATGGAGTCCTGGTGTGGTGCTGTGGGTTAATGCACTGGACTACAATGTCGGTTTGAACCACAAGGTCAGCGGTTCAAGCTCACCAGCCACTCCAGTGGGTCAGAACTGATTCGACAGCACATAAAAACAACAATAACAACAACATAGTGAATCAGAATCAATAAGGTCCTCAGGTGATTTTTTACAGATCTTCTTATATATGCATAAGAATCACCTGGGGAGCTATAAAAACCCTGACAAACAAGAGGGGCCTCTTAACTCTAGTAGAACCATAATAGAGATTTGCTATTTTCTTATTAAGGAACACTGGTAGCATAGTGGTTATGAGTTGGGATGCTAATCTCAAGATCTGCAATTCAAAACTACCAACTCCTCCACAGGAGAAAGATGAGGCTTTGTGCTCCCATAAAGATTTACAGTCTTGTAAATCCTATTCAGGGTCGGAGCCAATTTGATAACACATAACCACCACCATCTTTTTAGTATATGTTTTATTACTTGTTGTTAAGTGCTGCTAAGTTGATTCCAACTATTTTCTAGGCATATGTATTTTAATTTTTTCAAAATGAAATATTTTCTCCCTAAGGGTAAAAATCAAACACTTGTCCTCATGAAATAAAGGCAAAATTGGAATAAATACTAACTGAAACAAATTAAAACAATATAGTAAATAAAGGTTTTAAAGATGTAAGTAAAGCATCTCATGCTCTGATTCTTCAAAGAAACTTCTGCTAACACAGTATAAAGTCAACATTTAGATTGTAATAAACAGCAACAACATATCTTGTGGACACAAACATTTACATCATCCCTCTAAAAGGCTATAAAGTAATTCACTATGCAAATCATGAATGTGGCTGTAAATCTTTAGGGGAGCAGAAAGTCTCATCTTTCTCCCGCAGAACAGTTGGTAGTTTTGAACTGCCGATCTTGGGGTTATCAGTCCGATTTGTAACCACTATGCTACCAGAGCTCCTCATAGTTAAGTGCTATTGAGCTGTTTCCAACTCATAGCGACCTTGTATAGGGTTTTTCAAAGGAGTGGCTAGTGGGTTTGAACTGCAGACCTTGTGGTTAGCACTCCAATGCTTATCCTACAGCACCACACCAGAAATCTACCATAATTCAATGAACTAATCGCTTGATGGACAGTGAGGTATTTCTAAATTTTTGCTATTAGAAACTATTTTGAGATAAAAAAAAAAAAAAAAAAGTACCAAAACAGAGTAGAATATGCTCAGAATCACACGATTGGAATTAAAACCTAAATTTTGCCTAAGAAAGTCCCTTACTTTGTTAATGCTCTATTTCTCCATCTGTTGAAATCAGATACCAATGAGATATATCAGCAACAACAACCGTTAATCTTAAAGTACCATCCAGTCAGTTCCGACACATAGTAATCCTGTATAGGGTTTCTGGGAGCATCTGGTGGGTTTGAAACACCAACCTTGCAGTTTAAGTCCAACTTGTGGTCCAGTGCATTATCCTGCAGCGCCACACCAGGATGAAGATTAAAAGTTAAACTGTAGACAGTGGACAGAGATGGGCAACTTGGACATTGGATACTCAAATGGGGAGGAGGGGACTACAAAGGCAAGAAGTGACTGGCTTACAAGCTTTCAAGGGGGAACCTAGTGCTAGGAAGCATGGAGGAAGGCAGAATCTCCAGTGGGCACTATTCAATCTGTCTGGGAGAAGCGGATGAAAAGAAATACAGATGGGTAATTCGTGATACTGTAGTGAATAATGCTTATCAGGACGGATTATGAGGGTTGGAAATGCAAAGGTAGACGTTTTGGAACAAGGAAGGGAGTGATTCATTCTACAGGCTAGGAGCAGAGGTCTCGGGACCATCAACAGAGAAGAGCCGAGAGCGGGACCCTACCCAGAGAAACAGAGATGCCTGAGATGGAGACAGAGATGATGACGTGGAGTAATGAAGCGCCTGGGGACTTTGGATCCAGAGAGGGAAAGGGACTGTGGGCCGAAAATGGGGGTGGGGGGGTGTTGTAGGGGGCTGGCTTCTAGGATATACCCTTTGGTTGGTTGATGATGCATCATGGAGGGGATTGGAACCATGGCAATGAGATGATATACGATGGAATGAATGTAAAACTAAAGCTCTCTCATGTAAACTACCATATAATTCACAATAAAACATTAAAAAAAAAGAAATTTGGAAGACAACTCTATGGCCAACTGAATGAAAGAGATGCGTATTTGTGCCCATTTCAAAGAGAAATGACCAAATAGAATGCAGAAATCATTGGAGGATCTCTTTGATATCCTATGAGAGTAAAGTTTTACAAAAGGTAATACAGAAACGGTTACAAGCATACATTGACAGAGAACTTCCAGAGGTTCAAACCGGATTCAGAAGAGGCTATGGAAAGAGTGATATCATTGATGATATCTGATGGATCTCGGCTGAAAGCACAGAATATCAGAAAGATGTTTACCTATGCTTTATTGGCTATGCAAAGGCTTTCAATTGTGTGGATTATGACAAGCTATGGACACCACTGAGATGTATATTTCTGAACACTTAATTGTGTTCATGAAGAATCTGTACATGGCAGTTATTCAAACAGAACATGGGAACACTGAATGGTTTAAACTTAAATATGTGTGACACGGTTTTATTCTTTCACCATACTTATCCAACATGTAAGCTGAGCAAATAAGCAGAGAAGCTGGGTTATATGAATAAAAGTGTGGCATCAGGATTGGAGGAAGGCTCATTAACAACCTGTGATATGCAGATGATACAACATTGCTTGCTGAAAATGAAGAGGGCTAAAATATTTACTGATGAAGATCAAAGAGCACAGCCTTCAGTATGGATTGCATGTCAATGTAAAGAAAAGGAAAATCCTCACCACTGGGCCAATAAAAATATTCTTATCAATGGAGAAAAGATTGAGGTTGTCAAGGACTTGATTCTTCTTGGATCAACTATCAACACTCATGGAAGCAGCAATTAAGAAATCAAAGGACATTGCATTAGGCAAATATGCTGCAAAAGACCTTTTTAAAGTGTTGAAGAGCAAAGATGTCAGCTTGAAGAGTAAGGTGCACCTGATCCAATCCACGGTATTTTCAAAAACCTCATATGCATGCGAAAACTGGACAATGAATAAGGAAGTCTGTAGAAGAATTGATGCATTTGAGTTATGGTGTTGGAGTTGAACATTGAAAGTGCCATGGGCTGACAAAAGAACCAACAGTTCTATGTTGGAAGAAGTACAGCCAGAGTGCTCCTTTGAGGCCAGGATGGCCAAATTTCTTCGATCATAATTCTGACATATTGTCAGGAGGAACCAATCCCTGAGAAGGATATCATGTTTGGTAAGGTGGAGGGTCAGAGAAAAAGAGGAAGACCACCAATGAGATGGACTGGCAAAGTGGCAGCATCACGGGGTTCAAGCGTGGTAACAATAGTGTGGTTGGTTCAGAATCCTACATTGTTTAGTTTTTTGTGCATAATGTCACTATGAGTCGGTACCGACTAGATGGCACCTAACAAGAACAATTACATTTAAATAATAATGTTCTGTGTGAAATATTTTGAGTTTGGGCTTGTTTCTTTGTATATGTTGTCATTTGAAGATACATAAAAAATAAAATAAATTACCTTTCCTTCTGTCAAGAAAAAAAAAAAGTTAAACTGTAGAGCACTAAGAGCAATATCTATTACTTATATATGGTATGTATATTCTTACTCTTTGTACTGTGATTTCTTCAGAAAACTTAATAATTAGGTCAAACACATTTGCATCATAAATTTTCACATATTCCTTTTAAAGGTTGTACAAATTAAAAGTTCTCAGGCACAACAATGAAAGCTCTCCAAGAATATAAAATTTTATTCATTTCTCTTCTTATATGTATACCAAGTGTCTTGAATAATAACCGACACAAAAGAGGTGCTCGGTAACCAAGTGGGGAACGAATGAACTTTATATAAGACCTCCTATTTCTTCATACCCTAGCCCAAAACACTGGGGCATCATCAATCTGTAATAGTTTAGCTAACTTTATGGATGAACAACAGAATTTTGTTTTAAATTTAACTTCTTTATGTGAGGTTCAACACTTTGTCATGTTTGTCAGACATCTGCAGTTTCCTTAATGAACTGATGTTTATCTTCTCTTCCCAATCATTTTAACCTTACCTACAAGCTAATTCTACTCTATAGTTATGTTTTTAAAATGCCAAAGCCCTCTACAATCTCACTTGACCAAATTTTAATTCCCATTAAGGAGTCCTGGTGTGGTGCTGTAGGATAAGCACTGGACTGCAAGGTCAGTTTGGACTACAAGGTCGGCAGTTCGAATTCACCTCCTTGGAAACACTATACAGGGTTGCTATGCGTCAGAAGTGACTTAACAGCATTCAACAACGATGTCTATTCTACTTAATGTTTCACAAACATGCTTTTTATCTTCCTTTCTCTGTACCTCTGTAGGTCCTCCAGTCTGAAGAAGGTAGGTTTTCCCACAACTTGTTAGGCTTTCTCCTAAAGGTTCTCAAGTTCCATTTCTGATCATATTGGGCATTCATTAATCTCTCTTCCTCTAATACAGTTGGATAACAAGCAGTGTACGAAATTATATTTCTTGATGCTCTTTCATTTGTTCATCTTTTCTCACCCAAAATATGCAACTCATACGAAGATGGGGGACTTACATATCTCCCTATAGTGCTTAACAAGAGCTGAACAGAGTGACAGTTAACAAATATTTGCTAATTGTTTGTGTTGTTCAATACACTACTAGGTCTACTTCAAGGTGACAGAGCCTCAACATTACAGTTCACATGATCAGTATTTAAGCACTGAAGTAACAATTTAAAAGTACACAAAGTTAATAAGGGAAAAAGACAAAAATGTTACAGATGCCAATTCACCCATTCTATATTCTAAATTAAGTATGATATGTTGTTTTAGTGTTAAAGGTGGATTCTGTGTAGAAAAGTGGGATATTATAAGTATAAAGAAAAGGAGGAGACTTTGATTTAACTGAAAATTCAAAGCAATACAAACAAAGAATCACGGAATTACAGCAGTGCTTTATGTCTCCAGAACCACAATGCACATAGGATGGAAACAAGCCCTCTCCCAGTTCTTTATAAAGAGTACCTACGTATGCAGTCAGGGAAAAGGATTCTTGTTAATTTTTTCTTGGTACAGACTGCACTGACGTTCTCAGGAAAGCAATAAGCTATCTGTTGTGACGCTAAAGTAGGTACAAAACAGAATGCTTCTTTGTAACTATATTAATTGCTGTGTGATCTTTATCTAGTCAATTATTAAGTTCAACATCAGCTAGACATTAATATGATTATAATTTTAGACTTAAATATTAAACCAAAATTTCACCTGCCACTTGACAAAAGTAGTTTCACAAAGGTTATCGGTTGGCTTTCAGCAGTTTTTGACTTCAAATAAAGATTATTTCTCAGGAATCTGTCAATGGTAGTCAATGCTTCATTATTTCAAATAATTTCATAGCAGTCTATTTCAACCAATGCGGCATGACAGAGTTCTATTTATAGCTGAATGGAAAATGGGGGACTGATGCTCTATACTGAGTCCTTCCATTGTGACATAGTTCTCTTGTACTGTCAAATAAAATAAGTGCATGTGAGGTATGGTAATTAGTTGGTCTGAAATAACACTGGACTTTTCGAGTCTCTTCACTTTTAGCAGAGCACAGTTATGTTTCTACTAGCTTGGGGTGAACAATGCTTTAACAAAAGGGCAGATGTGCCAGAATGACTCCAGCTTCAGGAAACTCAGGTTGGGTCCTGCACTACTTGCTATGTTGGCAATTACTGAGGATTTAAATCAAGACCTCATGCTGATAATCTGTAGTTACATGAGACATTCTCTAGTGTCTAATAGAGGTTTACACTTTCAAGTTGATCATTAATGAAGTAACTGTGATTTTTTTAAAGGACTTTCTTAAAACCAACCCAAATGAAGTAGAACACAAACTCTCACCAAATGGCAAAAATAAAAACTTATATATGAGAGGGTTTTAAAAAGAAACTCGTGGAAAAATTCCATTATCTTTCAGCTCCATTATTCTACAAAGATTTTGAAGGCTCCTAATACATGAGGGTAAAGGAAAGTAAATTTTCATTATGTGCAAAAGTTTGGTAAGTTTCCTCTGCTTTATTTTTTCCTTTATTATGAAGTTCAGTTCAGTCTACTGTGAAAGTTTCAACTTAAAGCTCTTTTTAAAATGGGATGGAAACAAAAGATCTATAGAGTATGCAGTAAATCTTGCAACGTGAAAAGCTCAAAAACCTTAAAAAAAAAAAAAAAAAAGTACCACATGACTACCTGCCAAAACAAATAGAAATGCACCCACTAAGACCACATTAGTGTCTGGATGTCACCCATTCAGTGTTGCAGATGAAAGAGCATAACCAAAACATGCAACCAGAAAATCTTGTTTGCTATTTTCAAAACAGTCATGACTGAAACAAAAACATTACTTCAGATTTTCAAGTTCAGTCAAGTAGAGCCCATTTTATTTTAATCTACTTTAATTGTATAAGCCCTTTTAACTTACCTTAACTGTGCCCCAGAAGAATTTAGAACAATGTTTCATTATTGTTCATATCTCCACTGAAACTTCAAAATGTGCATTATCTTGTTTTATAATTATATTGTGTTTAAGAGAGTTTTTTGAGTTATTTTTCAAACCAGGAAAACTAATTTTGTTAACACTTTGTAGGAAATTAGCACTATAGTATATATCTTAAGTAACTGATATCAAAGAAAGTGAATCTAAAATGTGGTTTCATGTCCAGGGGGTGTCTCTAGTAATTATTTCAGGAAGTCTATTTAATTCTTAAAATGAAATTATTCTAAGCTAAACCTCAGATTTTACCTAGTGAGAGTTTTAGAATCCTGCCTTTTCTTGTAAAGTCCACAACATAATTTAAGAACACATATTGATGTTGTTAGTGAGTCTGCTCCGATTCACAACGACCCTGTATAGGGTTTACAAGGAGCTGCAGGTGGGTTTGAACAGCTGACCTTGTGGTTAGCAGTCCAATACTTATTCTACAGAGCCACAATTAATTGATGCAAAGAAACCAAAACCCACTGCTACTAAGTTGATTCTGACTTACAGGGACTCATTAAGAGAGACTAGAACTGGCAGTGTCCAAGGCTGAGAATGTTTCCAGAAGCAGACTGCCACATCTTCCTCCCATGGACTGGGTGGTGGGTTCGAATTGCTGACTTTTTGGCTATCAAGCACTTTAACCACTATACCACAGACTCCTTAATTGATCCAATAAACTAAAATTTATTGAACATTTACTCTATTCCACATACTGTGTGATGAACTTTGCATTCATCTTCTCATCTTAACATCATAATATTCCTTGGGGGGCAAAAGACAACTCACAAACATTTCAGTGACTATCTAAAGTATTAAACATCAACACAGTACTCAAAACCTGAAGGTTTAAAATTAAAACCTTTGATAATCATTAAAAATGATCTTTTTGAAGAATATTCAATGATTCAAGAAAATATTCTGGATATAATTCTAAGATAAAACAAACTACTAAATGACATGTAATAATATCCTAAATATGTTAAAGAAATAGATGCAGTTGTACAAAGGTTTGGATGGTTATCTTTTGTGCAGTAAGATTATAAGTGTAGAGGGAAGTGGCAAGATGGTGGAACAGACAGAAAGGCTATACAGACTCTCTACAAAAGATATGGAAAAGCAAATGAAACAGATGCAAATGATAATCCTGAGCTTCAGATGATGGAATAAAGAAGTGTACTGAATGTTTACTAGGACAGAAAACTGAACACGTGAGGACCAAAAAGCAGACAGACTGGTGACCTGTACTGGCTGACCAGACTCAGCTTGGCCATTTTTAAGCTTTAGCAAGCAGCTTCGGAGACAAGAAAACATATTGGTACTGAAGAAACATACCAAACACTTGCGGACATAAAGGGGTTATTTTTATTCTTGTTCCCCATATTCCCCTGGAGGCCAGAGGCCTCCTGTATACATGCCCAGGGAAGCTGCTGATTTTCTGATGGTTGGAGGCACACAGAGCCAAGCAGCACAGATGTGAGCCCCATTAAAGGAGAGGAAGCCATCTGTGTTAACCCCATTTGGGCAGATCCTGCTCCAAATCTACAGAACCGGCCCTGGCAAACCCTTAGTCTTCAGTTGGAGAAGTAGCTGAATAGACAAGAGCGGGGAGAAAGAAAGAAAGGAGACAGGTGATCTGTGCTAGCTGGCCAGGCATGGTGTGGCTGTCTTGAATTTTCGAGGGTGATCTGAAGGGTAAAGGGCAATAGATGGCACAGAAGCATACCGTGTATTGGTGGAGAGACAGACCACATATTACCTTGATGTCCAGAGGTGTGGCCACCCCCCTTCCCCCCAACCTGTGCACACTTCCAGGCAATCAGAGGCACATCAGAATGTGTGGGGACCTAGCAGGACTACCCCCAGAAGCTGAAATAAGGTGTGCCCTGCTCCAAAACTACAGAGCTGGTTCTGGCCAACCCTGAACTAACAGGATCTGTGACCCTCAGCTGTCTTCTGGGATGGAAACACCCTGATCTTCCAGCTGCTTTGGGGTCTGCATGAACAACGTCTGGATTGGGTGCCCAGATCAGACAATACCTAGCCCTATAGGAACTCCATCTGGGGTTGAGAATGTTACCTTCTTACCCCTTGCCCATCTAGGATTGAAAGTGTTACCTTCTTATCCCTTGCCCATTTTTGGGTCTCTTTTCCTTTTGCTCATTCCTCTCCCTAATTGTGTTTAGTTCTTTTGCTTTCTTTTATTTTCTCTCTTTTACTATTATATTTTCCTCTCTGTCTTTTCTCTTTGTATTTTGCATCCTTTTTCTAGCTATTGGCTACTCTTTTTTCTTTCTTTAATATTTACTTTTTTTGCTGTTGTTTTCTATTACTTTTCTCTATATGTGTGCTTTTCTTCTTACCTCACCAAACAGCAGACAGCAACCATGTCCATACAGCCCAGTCACAACCATACCCTCCACAGCCCCACCCACAAGGTAAGAGAAATACCAGCTAACATGCACTGGATCAATGACATCAAACAACATCAGCCAAATTCATCCTAAACTGAACTGCAGGAAAAGGGAATTGTGCACAAATTCATCCCTTAATCACATCCACCAGGAGGCAGTTGGTGAGTGCCAATGAATACACTAGCATACAATCATCAACTTCATACAAATACAACACCATCACAATGTCTCTTATGCAGGAGACAATTTCTGTTCACATGAAGAAACAAGACAGAGTGATTCAAACAAGTGACCAAGAGGCAGAGCTAGAAAATGTTTTTGAAGAAAGAAGCCATTGAAATTACCTGAAAAAGAATTCAAGAGAATAATATTTAAGTACTTTCATATGATTGACAGAAAGGTCGAGGAAAACAAGTAATAATTCAGGAAAACAATATGGGAACACTCAAACAAAATATTTAAAAGGTTGGAGACAATAAAAAATCTGTAAATAGAAATCCAGATTTATACTAAAATTTCAGAAATGGACAATACATTGAAAGGGAAAATGTGATGTGAATCAATGGCAGTCACAATTAGTGTGATGGAAGATAAATACTAGTAAGCTGGAAAAAGAATCAGAAAAAAAAAAAAAGAAGAAGAAATCTGAAGAAAGTATAAGATTCATGTGGAACAACATGAAGAGGCATAACTTATAGGTGATCAGAATTTCAGAATGAAAGAGACAAAGAAAAGCAAAAAAAGACAGTTAACGAGCTACAGGAAACCTACACCTATGGAAGCAGTAGCTCAAAAGAGGGAACAAGTCCTTATAGCAAGAATCATTCCCACCCTCTCCTCACACTGAGTAGACAGGGATGGGCAACTTGGACACTGGCTACCCAAAATGGGGGG
>NW_006408581.1:15541596-15543236 GCF_000296735.1 Chrysochloris asiatica | reverse complement strand
GGAGGGGATTGTAACCATGGCAATGAGACGATATACGATAGAATGAATGTAAAAGTAATGTTCTCCCATGTAAACTACCACATAATCCGCAATAAAACATTTAAGAAAAAAAAGAGCTACAGGAAGAAAAATTTCCTAACATCATGAAAGATGAAAAGATAAGCATTCAAGAAGCTGACTGAATTCAAACTGATAGCCCCAAAGAAAATCGCTAAGATATATAATCAAACGTTCCAAAAATCAAAGAAAAGAATCTTGTAAGCAGCTCAGGAAAAGCAAAAAGTTACCTATGAAGGAGAATCAATAAGTTTAAGCTCAGATTGATCAGCAGAAAAACTGCAAGCAAGGAGGCAATGAGGAAACATATACAAAATTCTGAAAGCAAAAAAAATTGCAAACCTAGAATCATATACCCAGCAAAACTGTCCCTCAATATGACTGCAAAATCAGAAAATCTCCAGATAAACAGAAATCA
Source organism: Chrysochloris asiatica (assembly GCF_000296735.1). NCBI lineage: Eukaryota > Metazoa > Chordata > Mammalia > Afrosoricida > Chrysochloridae > Chrysochloris > Chrysochloris asiatica. The sequence goes on along the minus strand of NW_006408581.1, from coordinate 15,542,761 downwards.
AAGGAATTTGTAATAACCAGACCAACTGTACAAAGACTACTACAGGAAGCAACAGCAGACAACAAACTGAACTAACATACCTGGCAACACCACCCAGAATTCTATACAGATATTGTTGTTGCTAATGTTAAGTGCTGTCGAGTTGATTCCGGCCCATAGCGACCCTGTATAAGGTTTCCAAGGAGCAAGTTGTGAGTTTGAACCACTGACCTTGCAGTTCAAACCACTTTGCAGTCTGACGCACTAGCCCACAGCGCCACACCAGGACTTCTATACAGATACAAAAGTATTTAAAGTAAAACAGATCTCCAAGGCTGAAAATAGGGAACCAGAGATATCAATTTGTAGTGAAGACAACTAACTACAAAGTAATATGAAGGAAAAGTGTAGCTACAGAATTTGAGATGGTGAGGAAGTTAAGTAGATGTCAAGATAAAAGAGACTCTTTTAAATTAAGAGAGAAATTAATACATTCCAGAATAACCCGAAGAAAATTAATACACCTTCACATAAAATAGTTTATAAAAAAGGAAAAACTATATAGATTTAGTAAACAGTAAAAGAGCAGCAATGAAAAAACTGCAAAGAAACTGCACACAAAAAATGAACTCTGCACAGAAAATTACGTAAAACAAAGAAATTAGCAGCACCACATTAAAACACACAGCAAAATGACTGCAATCTATTCATACCTGTAGATAATACAGAATGTCAATGGACTAAATGCACCAGTAAAGAGAGAGCAGCAGAAAGAATAAGAAAACAGAATCCTTTACTATGTTGTGTACAAGAGAAACACTTTACACACAAAGATTAAAAATCCAAGGACAGAAAGGAATCAAGCTAATGGCAATCAAAAACGAGGAGTAGCAATATTCATTTCTGATAACACAGACTTGAAGGCAAAAAACAGCATAAGAGATAAAGAAAGCTATTATCTCATGAGTAAAGGGTAAAATGAACAAGAGGATATAACCATAATAAATATCTATGTTCCCAATGAAAGAGCCTCAAAATACATAAATCAAACTCTAATAGAATTGAGAAAGAAATACACAGTTCTACAATAATAGTAGGAGATTTTGATACACCATTTATGATACAAGAAAGAACTAGAAAGAAACTCAGCAAACACATGGAAGAACTAAATATCACAATTAATCAA
>NW_006408581.1:15540118-15541101 GCF_000296735.1 Chrysochloris asiatica | reverse complement strand
AAGAGGTTGGTTCTTTGAAAAGACTAATAAAATTGACAAACCATTGGCAAATCTAACAAAAGGAGAAGATGCAAATAACACACATAAGAAATGATATGTGTGACACCACAACAGAACCAACAGAAATAAAAAGGATAAAAATAGAATACCATGAAGAATTATACCCAAACAATCTGAAAACAAGACATGGATAAATCTAAAGAAAAACACGATCTATCTAAAGTAACACAGAATGAAGTAGAAAACTTGTACAGGTCTATAACAAATGAAGAAATTGATCAGGTCAATAAAAATATCCAAACAACAAAAAAAGTCTTGTCTTGCTAAGATGGCTTTACTGGTGAATGCTACCACTTATTCAGAGAAGAATTGATATCAATTCTACTCAAACTGTTCCAGAACAAAGATAAGGATGGAAAAATCCCGAATACATTTTATGAAGCAAGCATAACCCTCATACCAAACCCGGCAAAGATATCACTGAAAAAGAAAATTATAAACCAATATTCCTCATGATCATAGATGTAAAAATTCACAATAAAATCTAGTCAGTAAAATTCATTAAGATACATATTTTTAAAATGCATTATGACCTCAGTGGGACTCATACCAGGGATGCAAGGATGGTTCAACATTTCTAGAATGTAATCCATAACAAAAATAAGACATAAGAAAATAATCACATGATCATATAGATGGATGCAGTAGAGGCAGTTGACAAAACACAACATCCATTCCTGGAGTAGGGGGGGTGGGGGATGGGACACTCAAAAAAATAGTAATAGAAGGGAAATTACTCAACATAATTGACCATATGAAAAAATCCAACAGACAGAATAACTCTCAATGGAGAGAAACTGAAAGTATTCCATTTACGGGTGGAAACCAAACCAAGATGCCCTTTATCACCACTTCTATTCAGTATTGTGTTGGAACTCTTAGCCAGAGCTAGAAGGCAAGACCGGGAAATTAGAGTCATGAAA
>NW_006408581.1:15530067-15539823 GCF_000296735.1 Chrysochloris asiatica | reverse complement strand
CCACAGCTGGTGGGTTTGAACTGCCAACTTTGTGGTTTGCAGTCCAGTGCTGATTCTACAGTGCCACACCAGGAGTGAAATTAGTCAGTCACACAAGGACAAATATTATATGAGACCTTTAAAACTCAAGAAATGATAACATGCTAAAAGAAACATTCTTTGGTGGTTACCAGGGGTTTGAAGGAAGGGAGAGTAATTCACTGGCTAGAGGGTAGACACATGTTAACTTGGGTGACCGGGATGGTAATATACAAGAGTGAGGTACACACTTAAGGGCTCTAACATATGGCATAAATACATTTTCAAGCATAACTAAAAACAAACAGCAGAAAACAAAATCAGGGACCTCTTAAAAATCAGACACTTGGTGCATCAAACAATTTTGCTAAGAGTAAAAAGAGAGCCCACAGACTGGGAAACATATTTTTGCAATGATAAGGGACTAATCTTTAAAATTTATAGAAAACTACAACACCTCTCCAAGAAAAAGACAAATAACCCAATTAATAAGTGGGCAAAGGACACACACTCAGGTAAAAAGACATTTAGGCAACCACTAAACATATGAAGAAATGTTCACTATCATTAGCCATGGGAGAGATGCAGATCAAAACAAAGAGATCTCTCACAAGAGCATTAACAGCAAAGTTTAAAAACAGAAAACAACAAATGTTGTTAAGGGTGTGGAGAGACTGGGACCCTCTTACATTGCTGGAGGGACTGTGAAATATTTCAACCACTCTGGAAAATGGTATGATGCTTCCTTGGAGAGCTGGAAACAGAAATACTGTATGACCCAGCACTCCCTCTACTTGGTAGACCACAAGAAAAAAGAGCCAGGGCACGAGTAAATAGATGCACACCAATTTTCACCACAGCATCATTCACAATAACAAAAGATGGAGACAGCCTAAATGATTAGCAATGGAAGAACAGATAAACAAATTGATGATCTTTTCTATAAACCTTCATTCAATTCACAAAGTTTAAAAAACAAGATTTTCTAAATGTTTTAAAATACACATATTACTTTTATAATCAGAAATCCAACTCCAATGAACTGTTACCCTAGAAATTTCTTAATGGTTGTCAACTATGTGGGATATTAAACAAAACTGAGCACAACTAGAATGCATAGTATGTTGTCGTTAAGTGCTTTTGAGTTGGTTCTGAGTCTCAGCAACTGTATGGTGTTTTCAAGGAGCTGTTGTGGCATTTGAACCACTGACCTTGCTGTTAGCAGTACAGTGCTTTCCTAAGCATCACATCAGGGCTCTGAATATATTACATAGTAGTAAAAATAAGCTCCTTTGAGATTTTATTTTATTTTGTATAATAAAATGTAAAATTTGATGTAAAATGATAAGTATGCAAATATTTCATTTTCTCCTTTGAGTTGTTTTAGAATTCACCTTAAGTTTCCACCACTTAAATTTAAAATGTGAAGCATTAAATACAGATTCTTTGAAAGGTTATATACTACTCTATTGCTTTCATGTTAAATGAAACATAAAGAGAGCATAAAACAATTTGCCTTCTTTACAATACCCATGCAGAATGAACCATGTGGACTTTGCAAACTTCAGAAGTGCATCAGGCTCTGAAGTAGCTAGCTTGTGAGTCTCTGTTCGATTCTGTGTATGCAGTAGGCACTCAGCAAAAGTCACTGAATGAATGCATGAAGGAATGCATAAATGAAACATCTAGATTCCCCCCCCCCCCCCCCGACTCAGTTTAGATGACCTGAGAAGCACTTCCTCAAAATAACTCTCTGGTTCACCATGAGAAGAATGCCTGGCACCAGCTGGCAAGAGGTATTAATAGCATGCCCATTAGGCACTTGTTCAAGGCACATAGATAGTCTTATGAGAAAATCTTTAGAAATATTTGGACAGTTAGATTATTCCGAATATGAATCAGTTGTGGTTCCTTAAATCTTCACTTTGAATGTTAAGAAACCAAATTCTGTTTTTGGAAATTCATTAAAAAAATAGTAAGGTAATAGCAATAATTGTTTTCAATTTTAGAATATTTGGGGCTAAAGAAAGCTTACAACAGCATTTTTAAAATTTTTTTTTCTTGGGATAAAGATTCTTTTGGAGATAATCCAGATGCTAAAATAGAGAAGAAACTGGACATTTTCCTCTAAACTTAGTATTTTCAGTATTTTAGCTAAATTTATTTACCACTGATACAGAAATCTTATATTTAAAAAACTACATTCCTAATCTTCCCTAGGTAATATCATACTAAAAAGCCGAGTTATGCATGCTAAAAATTACAAAAATTTCTAGGCAATTTAGTGACCTTTGGAGGGGCTACACAGAGTCTGAAAACGGGATGGGACCACACTTGATTTCTTATGTAATACCTACCTAATTTAGTTGTGGTGCTGTAGGCTATGCACTGGTCTGCAAACCATAAGGTTAGCAGTTCAAATCTACCGGTTGCTCCACAGAAACCCTAAACAGGGTCACTATGAGTTAAAACAGCACTTACAACAAAAACAACTACAATAACTAAGAAATAGAGTCCTGGTGTTGCACTGTAGGATAAACACTGGACTACTAACTTCAAATCTGGTTCAAACCCACCAGCCAGATCTCTCTGTACAGGGTTGCTATGTCTCAGACTGATTCAATGGCACTTAACAACAAGTTAGAAATCATCTGCTTCTTTTCCAGACAGAATTGATACTTTTGAGTCCATCTACAAATTGACACTTTGTAGTCATCTATTCTTGATCTCCATCTGGCAGACACTTAAGTCTAACCAACAAGAGATACAAGTTCTATGCATCCTTTTGTTACTTCCCATAAACTTACATATTTTACATCACTTTAAAATAGCCATGAAGACATTTTAATTTCTGAGCCATCACTTCAAAGTTGTTACCAAAGAATTAGTTCAGACGGGATTTTTTTTTCCCCTTAGTATATGTTGTTGTTGGAGTCGGGTCCGACTCATAGTGACCCTGTACAGGGTTTCCGAGGCTGTAAATCTTTACGGGAGCAGAAAGCCTCATCTCTATATAATGCCTCTAAAAATCTCTATCAATATAAAAACAAAAGATAATAAACAGCTTTGAATTTTCAATACTCAGATGAAGAAACATTATACCAATAGGTGTCGTGCACTGTAAAGGAGCCATGGTGGTTCAGTAGTTGAGCACTTGGCTATTAAAAGGCTGTTAATTTGAACCCAGCATCCCCTCCTAGGGAGGAAGATGTTGGCAGTCAGCACCCATGAACAATTACAGCTTTGGAAACACCATGGGGCAGTTTCAGTCTGTCCCATAAGGTCACAATGAGTTGGAGCAAGCCAGAAGGGAATAGGTTTGGTTTTTGGATCCTGTATTGTGCGAGGTTGAGAACATGGTGAATAAACAGTAACATGTGGTTGCTGACCTTAATAAACTTTTCATCTATCTGGAGAAATTACATGTGAAACTATAGTAAATGATATAAGATAAATGCTCTATTGTGTGGCATGCAGAAAACAGATGTTTGGAAATAGAGATGTGCCTACTCCCAGGAGTCCAGGTGTGGCACTGTAGGATAAGTACTGAACTGCTCACCAGAAGGTCAGTGATTCAAACCCACCAGCTACTCCTTAGAAACCCTATAAAGGGGGTGGCTATGAGTTGGAACCAACTTGACAGCACTTAACAACAACAAATACCTACTTTCATGTTGGGTAGAGAGTGTATGAGGCTGGGGAGGAGGGGTTTTTTAAGGAAGGCTTAAAGTCTGGCAGAAACATCTGGATTTGATGTGGTAGCAAAGTAGGCAGTGAGAGTTTTTGTAAAAGCCATGATAATAATAATAAAAAAGATTGGCATAGCAGCCATGTGAAGGATTATTCTAGGTAGGACAAGAGGAGATAAGAAAAAGAATCAGCTAAGCCAGCTAGAACACAGATTACTGTAGGCACAATTTTCTGTTACTGTGCTTTAAACAGTCAGTATCTCACAAGACAGCTGGTAGATCTTCCAAACATTTTCTTGGTCTTTAAAAAGCTTTGCATATTTGTTCTTTCAGCTGCAATATATGTGCTTGCCACACACTCAATGTAAAGTGCTTGTCAAGGGAGGCAGGCAGGTAAATAAAAATCAAGAGGTACAGAAAATAAGGAAGCATGACTAATTAATTTTAATCTGAAATTTGTTAACATGAAAGAATTTAGAATTTGGAATTCATGTCAAATAAAGTTTAAACAGCTTCATTAGCACTAAATCTAAATCTAATTTTAATGTACACCTCTGCTCTATTGGTTATTAAACACATTTTAAAAACATGAAATACATTATTATTACTATATTTTAAATGGATTCTTACTGTGTTTTATTTTGTGACTATTTAATATTTATGCATACCATGAATAGATTTACTTTGTCACTCAACAAAGGACATTACCAAAAAGTGCTATGTAATTACACATAGCTTGAGTGAATAAGTAAAACAAATACAGATTGATATTTTACCTTTGCTTTAGTCGTCTTTTGGCTGTTGTGGGAACATTAGCACCATACCCATAGGAAAAAAGAATTCTTTCAGCCTCATCTTCATTTTCAACTGGAAAATATTGAAGCATATGATATGAAATCATTTAAAATATAAACACCAACGTAGCAGAAGTAAGAATAAAAAGTCATAATGGACCAAGGAGCCTACAAACATCTAAAAGGACTAAAGCATACTCCCAAACATCTTTTTAATGCAGAAGTATGTTTTTGAAATGTATACTTGCCTGGATTTGTCACATTTACACCTAGTCCTCACTTACCAGCATGGTTAGATCTGCAAGACCAAGCTGTCACACTGAAATTAGCAGTATGTGAAGAGCCCACATCAGATCACACAATGGAGGATGACTACACCATTACATAACTGCCTAGCTACCAAGAAGCCTGGTCCAGCCAAGTTGATAACCTTAACCATCACAGCCAGTGTTAGTTAATCTTGCCTAGCATCTTGTAGTTCTTACTGACAGATGTATGTTTTGGATGCTTAAAATAGTTGGATTGTAAATGTTTTACTATTGTCATTAATGTGAAATGTCAAGACAGTGTATTTTAAAGAACTGTGAGTAGGGGACTGCATCATATGGCACATTGACTTTTCTGGTATAAAGCATAACAATACAGGTGTATTATTCTGAATCATTCAGAAGTGTTTTGTATGCAATATATGTTATGTAATTTAATAAATACTGCTACTATATGAATTCATTACTTCCCTTTTTGATCAAAGAAATTACTACATTAAAAAAATGTTGCGCATACATATACACACACAACGTCAATCAATTCAGTGGTTTCTACATGTACATTTCAGAGGCATTGATTACATTTTTTGACTTGTGCAACCATTCTCCTTCTCTTTTTGTCAGTAGTTCCTCCACCATTAACATCAACTCAATACCCTCTAAATTCCCTTATCTTTTTGAGTGGCCATTATCAAAGGAGCTCTGGTACCATAGTGGTTATAAATTGGGCTGTGAACCTCAAGGTCAGCAGTTTGAAACTACCAGCTGTTCCGTGGGAGAAAGATGAGGCTTTCTGCTTCCATAAAGATTTACAGCCTCAGAAACCCTGTACAGGGTCGCTATGTGTCAGAACCAACTCCATGGCACATAACCAACATCATTATCAATTTGATCTTGCCCTGATAGTATAGTGAATTGCAAAGTAGGCTGCTAACTGCATGGTTAGTTCGAATCTACCAGTTGCTCTGTGGGAGGATGAAGCTTTCTGCTCCCATAAAGATCACAGCCTCAGAAACCCTATACAGGGTGACTATAAGTCAGAACTGACTCAGTGGCACATTACTGCTAGCACCACCATAGTTTTTAAAGAAAGGAGTCCTGGTAGTATAGTGGGTTATGCATGTTGTTGTTAAGTGCTGACCCATAGTGACCCTGTATAAGGTTTCTGAGGAGCAGCTGGTGAGCTTGAACCACCAATCTTGTGGTTCAAATGACTTCACAGTCCAGCGCAATAATCCCACAGCGCCACACCAGGACTCTTGGGTTATGTGTAGGGCTGTTAAGTCACTAACCCAGCAGTTTGAGTCCATCAGCATCTCCACGGCTTTATGTTCCCATATTCACAGCCTTGGAAATCCTATACAGGATTGCTTTGAGTTGGAACTGACTTGACAGCACAGGACCACCACAACCATAGTTTTTAAAAGCACACAAAGCTCAAGGCAGACAGTCTTTATTAGTTAAGCTAAAGTATTGTTTGGTTTTAAGGAGCTCTGGTAAGGTAGTGGTTCTGAGTTGGGCTGCTAACCTCAAGGTCAGCAGTTCGGAACCACCAGTCATTACACGGGGGAATATGAGTTTTTCTGCTCTCATAAAGATTTATAGCTTAAAACCCCTATCTATACAGGGTCACTATGAGTCAGAATCGACTCCACGACACAACACCGCTACCACCATTGTTTGGTTTTAAGGATTCAAGGGGTATTTTTGGTTTAACGCTTAAAGGTTAAAAATGATCTCAGGACAATAGTTTCAGGGGTTCATCCAGCCCCACAAAACAAGGATTTCAGGAGCATATGAAATCCTGTTCTCTTCTTTTGATCAGATTGTTCAATAGGATCTTGATCAAAATGCTCTGTAATTGTAGCTGGGCACCAGTTCTTCTGGTTTCATGGCAAAGGAAGCAGTATTTCATATAGGCAACTACTCTTACGTTTCATAACCTTCTTTTATTTCAGACTCCCTTTCTTCCTCTGTTGCACTAAAACAATTATGGTGACTTAGATGGCTGTTCGCAAGTTTTTAAGACCCTAGTCGTTATGCACAGAACTAGGAGGTAGAAGAGAAGCACAATACACAACATTAGGCCAATTAACTGGGATGTTCCATGAAACCATGACTCTAAGCTTCTATGAGAGTGTATGGGAAGTGTCTGACTTCCTCTGATTTCACAAGGGGAAAGGAGAATAAAACTCAACATCAGGCCAAGATGGATTGCTATGAGGTTAAGGTCAGACATTCCCCTACCTTCCAACCTCCTTTACCAATTTTACACCAACCATCCCTCCCACAACACTCTATTTCTCTGCTGGCCTCAATAATTCATTGCAATGGTCACACAGAGCTCACAGAAAATACAATCCTGAGATTTATCAGGGAAGCTAGGAAGTCATAATTCATGATCAGAAATGCTCAGGATATAGTTCTTCTCATAAAAACAACCTTTTCTCAACCTTGCTTACAAGAACATCTCTCTCTGGTTCTCGGCTGCTCAGCTGAGTGGCCCCTTGGGCAATGTGACTCTTTTAGCAGTGCTGATAAATGCCCAAAGGACACTCCACATGGCCATGGCCTCAGCTGGAAGGTGCTCAGCTCTAGTTCCATCGCCTCCCCAAGTAAGTGCCTGAAGGCACCCTACTCTGCAAGTGAGCTTCCAGCCAAATGTGCTAAGTTTTACTTGCTCCATGGGCCAGGAAGCCCACCACTCTGTCTCACGTTCTTGGAGATGCTGCCTCTACTGCCACCACATCTGTTTCTTCTGGAATCAGGAAGTTCCACACTCAGGGATCTTGTGGTCCAAAAGATACACTCTGCTTCTGGCTTTTATTTCTTGATGGTAGTGTGATCCATTCCTATTTCTGAAATGGTTCATTTTATACCCACCACGTTGGCAAAACTGACCAATCCTTATGTGAGAGTTTCAAGTTCTTACAATTAAGCCTGTTAACAATCATTCACAACAGAATCATGTAACACTATATTAGCACCTTTCTCCACCATCTCTTACCCAAACCCATCAGGCAGGGATGAAATACATCCAGTCTTTTGGCGGCAGTTATAGACTATGGTTACAAGAGCCATATCAAGTAAATTACTGCACTACAACTCCAAACTAAGTGATGACTACTTTAAATTAAGACACCATTATTTTATCGGAATAACAATTCTATTTGAACCTGCAGTAATGAAATGATGTACTTTTACCTAGACTATTTTGTGAAGAAAATGTACAGTCCTGAACATGCACTGATAATCTCATTATTTTTTAATTGCCAAAAATTCAATAGAACCATTTACTCCTAAATTCTGCTACTGCCACCCCACTCCCCCAAAGTAGTTTTATATGCTAAAATTTTATGAGTAAAAACTTTAAATGCAATAATTTTATGGCAATTTTGGATTATAATGCATTTAATCAAATGCCATAGAAAAAAGGTTTATTAATGAAATCAGTGACACATAACAACTTCTAGGACATTTATGGAGTCCTGATGTGGTGCTGCAGAATAATGCCCTGGACTGCACGTTCAGTCTGAATCGCAAGGTCGGCAGTTCAAACTCATTAGCCACTCCTTGCTGTGATTTGGCGCTGACTCTACAACACTAACAACAACATGACATTTATCAATAACCATTACTTTAACATTAGGAAGAGAAACCTACGTTCATGACTATTTCAGATTTAAAACAAAGCCATATATTTTGTATCAGTAAGTGAAGCCTAAATATTTTGTATGCAGTGCTTATAAATGCCAAAAGATACACATATTGGCTGACTGATCCTTTTGTAGAACAGTCAAAATCTGAGGAATATTCACAGCTGCTTTAATTATGTCCTTATATTCTTGGTTGAACCAGGGTCAGTTTCAAAAACAGAACAATTTCTGTGAGAGATATGTACAAGCAAAATATGGTAAAACCCAGTAAGGTAATGACTCCAGATGCGAGATGAGTTCTCCAATTCAGCTCTACCAGAAATAGAGTGGCATTTAGATATATATTTGATTCTTCTCTCTTGTAAACAGTCTTAAACTCAAAAAGCCGTGAGGTAAATTAAAATGTAAAAAACTCACCTGTTACCAAAGACACATGCTAGATTTAAGTTTCATAGTCAATGGACTAACAGCCAGTGAGAGAACTATTAGCTGCTGGAGTTAAGAGTATGGAGAGCAATGATAGCCAATGAGTAACCTCAGTTCCAATAGTGAATGATAATAAAGTCTTAGCTAGGCTAACAAATTTGGGTTTCATTTTACAGATAACAAATCAACAGAGATTAATAAATAGGAAAGTGGCAAGACCAGTAGGCTTTGCTGTTGATATTGATATTGTTATACAGAAAAAATCTGAAGAGGATGGACTCGATCTGTAGCACAGAGAAGTCTTTAAAGAAACTATAGTAATTGTCCGGCTTTGGGTTGCTTTTGAATTTGATTCTCCTTTTTCCTTGAGAAGTCAAAGGAGGTTAAGACACTGCCCCCATGCCTTTCTTGCAGTTATCGATTGTATTCTGACTCACAGCAACACTATACGGCAGCATAGAATTACCCCACAGATCTTCCTTGGCTGTAGTGTTCACAGGAGCAGAACGCCAGATCTTTTCTTCCACAGAGCAGTTGGTTAGCAGTACAGGGTTTATCCACTGCGCCCCCTGGGACTCCTTAAATGAACTGTACATATAACTAAGTCCTAGATCATAAATTAACTCTTTACCACATTTACTTTACTTATCACATATAACTTGATCTCATTTTTTTTCAATGTGCTTTAAAATCAGCTTGAGACACCTGTACACTTTAATTCTAAACATTTCATATAATATATAAATAAATATTTACGATTCTTTTGTAAAATAAAATGATCACATGGTGAATGGTATAGGTCTTAGCTTTATCACTCAATGAGTTTGTGAGAAAAATACACCCAAGTGCAATCCAAACTTTATTAAGATAGAAAACATTACCAATGCCCCAAAGAGCTCCCTCCTGC
>NW_006408581.1:15521000-15529697 GCF_000296735.1 Chrysochloris asiatica | reverse complement strand
GATAAGGTCCTGCATTCTGCTTGTGCTCTTCTCCCTTGATGCTCCTACAGTTCTTCTCAGTTAACTCTTGGATCCAACCATCCTTAGATTCAACCACTGTTCTGATTTTTTTTCTCCAAAGACTGAATTTACTTCTTATTTTAGAACTTTACATAAATTCAATCATCAGGTATAAACTATTCTAGGTAAGGCTTCTTACACAAGCATGCTTTTTATATTCAACTTTGTTGTTAAATGAATCAGTGGTTTGTCTCTTTTTATTAAGTGGTATTCCATTGCATTGGAGTCTTGGTGTGACGCTGTGGGATAATACACTGGACCACAAGGTTCAAATTCTCCAGCCACTCCTCCTTGGAAACTCCATACAAGGTAGCTATGAGTTGGAATTAACTCAAAGCAAAAGCTATTAACAACAATTCCACTGTGTTAGGAACCTTGCTAGCACAGTGGTTATGTGCTCGGCTACAAATGGAAAGATTGGAGGTTTGAACATACCAACCACTCCATTGGGGAAAGATGTGGCTTTCATAAAGATTAAAGTTTCGGAAACTCTTCAGGGCAATTTTACTGTTATATAGGGTTGACTCCTGGTGTTGTGCTGTAGGATCACTAGACTGCAAACCACAAGGCTGGCAGTTCAAATCCACTAGCAGATCCTAGAAAACCGTATACAGGACCACTATGTTTCAGAAAGGACTCGATGCACTTAACAACAAAATTAGGGTTAATAAGGGTTCTGGTGTGGCATTGTAAGGTAAGCACTGAACTGATAAGCACAAGGTTAGTGGTTCAAACCCAACAGCCACTCCCTGGAATCCTTATACAGGGTAGCTGTGACTCTGAACTGACTCAACAGCATTTGACCTAATGTGTGGTTGATATGAGTCAGATTCAACTAGACGGTGTCCTTTTTTAAATTTTACTGTATGAATATGCTGTTTTTAAATACCATTGTATGAATTTGTGATGGTTTGTTCAATCATTTTCAAACTGATAGACACCAAGGCTTTTGCCAGGTTTTTCATTTTTATGATGATAACTAAAGTTTCTATGAACATTCTAGTTGAAGTCCTTTTGTAGGCAGTCAAAGAATGACATCACTAGGTTACTGGATAGGCTGTTTGGTTTTATAAGACACTGCCATTTGCTCCACATTCTCACCAACACTTGGTATGTCAGTTTTTCTAATTCTAGCCATTTTTATGAGTGTGTACTGGCATTTCATTGGGCTTTTAATTTGTATTTCCCGCATGCCTAATAAAGCTAAGTAATTTTTCATGTTCTTACTTGCTATTCATATATCTTCCTTGTGAAGTACCTGTTCATACTTTTGATGCTAGATTGGATTACTTCCTTTTTATCACTGAATTGTGTGAATTCCTGATATATTCTGGCATATTTGTTTCCTATAGTTGCTACATCAAGTTACTACAAATTAAGTATCCAAATACACCTCAAATTTATTAACTCTTAGGTTCAGAGGTCAGAAGTCCAAAATCGGCCTCACTGGGCTAAAGGTCAAGGTGTTGGCAGGGCTAGTTCCTTCTGTAAATTCTAGGGGGACAATCCATTGCCTTGCCTTTTCCAGTGCTGAGTTGGAATCAACTCAATGGCATATAACAATACCATAGGTTACCTGCTTACACTGGCTTGTGGTACCCTTCTCCATCTTCAAATCCAGCAGGGTAAAATCTTCAACTCTTCTGATATCACCCCATCATGGTCTTTCATATAGGGATTCTTGTAATTATACTGGGCCCACAGGATAACCTGGATAATCTCATCTCAAAAACATTCACTTCATCATATGTTCCAAGTCTCTTTTTCCGTATTACATAAAATATCCACAGGTTCCAGGGATTAGGATATGGGCATCTTTGACAGAGGGCTGGTGCAAGTTTCCAGCCTCTACATCTGGGTGTTAGTTCTTGGTCTGTTTTGTGAATATTTTCTCCTAGTCTGTGGCTTGACTACTCATTTCTTAGTAGTGCCTTTTGAGGAGCACAGGCGCTATATAGGGTTTGCAGTGGCTGATTTTTCAGAAGTAGATTGCCATGTTTTGCTTTTAAAGTGCATCTGGGTGGGCTTGAACTATCAACCTTCAAGTTAACAGCCAAATATGTTAACCATCTGCACCACCCAGGGACTCCTGTAATGACCCCATATCCTGCTAAATTTACTTAGCAATTACAGTGTTGCTTTGCAATATGCAAATAGAATTTTCTTCTTCCTTCAGGATTTCCATGCCTCTAATTTATTGTGTAGTGGTTACGACTCGGGCTGTGAACCGCAAGGTCAGCAGTTCGAAACTACCAGCTGCTCTGCAGGAGAAAGATGAGGCTTTCTACTCCTGTAAAGATTTACACCCTCGGAAACCCTGTACAGGGTCGCTATGAGTCGGTTCCGACTCCAAGGCACATAACAACAACAACAACAACAATTTATTGTTGCTTTGCTTGCTTTTTTTCACTGGCTAAGCACTCTGATGTTAAATATTAGCAAACAAATAAAACCCAAACCTGCTGCAGTTGAGTTGATTCTGACTCACAGTGACCCTGTCTGACAGAGCGGAACTGTTCCATAAAGTCTCCGAGGCTGTAAATCTTCATGGAAGCTGACTGGGCCTGACTTTCTTCTACCAAGTTGCTGGTAGGCTCAAGCCACTGACTTTCTGGTTAGCAGACAATGCTTAAATACCACCAGGACTCCTAAACATTAAAAACAAGTGGCTAGTGGTTACAATAGAAGACTTACCTTTGCTGTACTTGGAAGGGGAAAACATTTAATATTTCACCATTACGCATAATATCAGCTGAGGGTTTTTTGCAGATATCGTTCATCAAAGAAGCACTAATGCTGCAGTAATAGCCTGCTAAACACAAGGTCAGTGGTTTGAACCCACCAGCCGCTCTATGGGAGAAAGGAGCAGTCTCAGAAATACTATGGAGTAATTCTCCTCTGTCCTATAGGATTGTTGTGGGCAATGGTTGTCTTTTGTCAGATTGGGAAAGTTCCTTTTTATTATTACCCTGCTTAAAGTGTTTGTCAGGTTTGGTATCAAGGTAATGTTTGCCTCATCAGAGAAGGAGGGGAGTGATTCCCTGAGGCTGTTTTAGAGAAGGTGTAAGAATGGTGTTATTTTCTTCTTTATTGATGAAATTGTCCTTAAAACTACCTAGGCCTAGGGTTTCTTTGTGAGAAGATTTTTAATATTGAATTCAATTTTTGTAAATATGCAGTTATTTAGATTTTCTCTTTTATCTTGAATCAATTTTGGTAACATATCTTCTCCAATTTATTTAAGTTTCTAAATTCATTGGCTTTAAGTTTTTTTTCCTAATATTCCTCTAATATCCTCTTGCATGTCTATAGCATGTTTACTGAAAAACCTTTATTCATTTCTGATACTGGCAACTTGTATTCTTTTTGTCTAGTTTATTAATTTTTTTTTGAAAGTAACAATACAGCTTATTGATCTGGGATTTGCCCATGGTCCTCTGGGTAGACAAAACACCTTCTGTCAATTCTTCTTTTGTGGTGAAATTAGGAAGCTGACAGTCAAGTGGATGTTGTAAATGAGTTGACAGTGTTTATCTGCCACTGCCAGACACAGTCGCTTTTCACCTGGAACTTGATGGTGGACTTCACCTTGTCTACTCTGTCCACTATATTCTCATTGTGGGTAATCAAGGAAGAGAATTTTCCAGCATTATTCAGGCCCAGCACCAGCATATGTGTGATCTGTTGAATCAGGATCTCCAGAAAACAAAAAGGCATCATACTTCTTGGCTGGCTTCTGGATCAATTCCTTATTCTTCAGTGCTTTGATTTCCATGTGAGGGATAGCCACAGTGCTGTGGTCCTCATGAACACACACAGAGAACTTGGGGTAGGTGATGGACTTAAGCCTGATGGCAACCAAGACACATCTGTGCTTGAAGCTGCTCCGCAGCTGCACTGTTTTCAAAAATCTCCAATGCTTACTACACTGGTTTCCATGTAGGACCTCCACACTGCCTCAGAGCGCATGTTGCAAGAGATCTCACTGCTTCAGTTCCTAGTGCCACAGCAACTGGAAACGGCTCAGCTTACTCTTTTATCTTCTCATACAACTAACTTTTGGTACTGCTAACTTTCTCTGGTATTTTGTCAGTTTTCTACTTCACTGATTTCTGTTCTTATATTTATTATGTCTTTTTTTTTTTTTTTGACTTTGACTTTAGCTTGTTCTTCTTGTTATAACATCTTAGGCGGAACATTGTATCACTCATTTTTACAACCTTTTTCTTTTCTAAGACAAGTGTGTAGTTATACATTTCCTTCCAAGCACTGGTTTAGCTGTATATAACAAATTTTAATGTGCTGAATTCCTTTTTTTAACTGTAGTTTCGGTGAACATTTACAGAATAATTAGTTTTCCATTCAACAATTACAGACATTTTGTTTCATGACATTGGCTGCAATCCCTCAATGTAGGAGCACTCTTCTCCATTACTCCTGGGTTCCATGCTTTCATTCTTCCTTCTTTTCTGACTCTTCCAGTGTTTTGGAAGCTTTACTTTGGGCAAATGTTACCCATTTACTTTCATTCCTCTCTGGTATTGTCATGAACTTTATAGGCCTGTCTTCTGTTGGTTGAAAGTTGATCCTTGGGTGTGGATTCAATTTCAGATTGGAAGCGAACCTCAGGGCCATAGTCTCGGGGCCATTAGTTTCTCTAGGACCAGTAAGTCTAGTCTTTTTTATGTTTTTGAATTTTGTTCTACTTTTTATTCTCCTTCTCTATCCAGAAGTTCACATTGTGATACCAACCAGAGTGTCAGGTAATGGTAACCAGGCACCATCTAGTTCTATTCTCCAGATAGGGGAGGCTGTGGCTCACCTGCTCCATTAGTCCTTGACTGTTTGATTTTTGTTACTGTTCTATGCTCTAGAAAGGAGAGACCAATAATTGCATATTAGATAGCTACTTACAAGCTTTTAAGATCCCAGTTACTATCAACCAAAGTAAGATGTGAAACATAGTCTTTGTGAACTATGCTATGCCAATTGATATAGTTGTCCCCAGGACTTTGGTTCTAAGTTCCCAAGTCCAGTAAGTCACTCTCTTAAAAGGAGTTTTAGCTAAGCAGTTTTCTGAATTTTCCCTCCTGTATGTGCTAAAATATCATTGGTTATGTTTACAGCACACACAAATACATATGCAGAAATATCTCCTGCCAAACCTACATAAACTCATGGATGTACTTACTTGCCTTCCCACATCTATTCAATTGGCATGTCTACCTATGTGTTTACTCTTACATGTTTGTTGTTACTAACCCTGCAGGATATGTTTCTAATAGCATATACCTTTTTTGGTTTTTACTCTTGTGTACCTCCCAATGATATCCTTTGCCACTTGCCTTGTTGTGTTGCTCTATTCCTTATTGTATAGTAAATTGCATTTTCATTTCTTTCAGTTAGAAACATTTCCTAACCTTGTGCTTCCTTTTGTTCCATATTTCCTGGCTTTTGAGTCATTTGAAATTATTTGCAAATAGTTTTTTTAAATATACTAATTCATCTATTGACTTTTAGCTACAAAAATCTACTTTATGTTTTTAACTGATGCTGCGGCTGGCTGTATGCTGTAGAGTTGGTTTCAACTCACAGCGACCCTGTATAGGATTTCTGAGGCTGTAAAACTTTACAGAAGCAGAAACTCTCATCTTTCTCCTGTGGAGTGGATGGCAGATTTGAACTGCTGACCTATTGGTTAGCGTCCAATGCATAGAACTCCTTAGCTGATGCTCTAGGTATTATCATTTATGAGGAGGCTTCAAAAAATATCTTGGAAAAATGGTATAGAAAGATAACAGAATTTTTTTATGAACATTTTGAAGTCTCCTTGTACATTTTTAGTTTTTCAATCTATTTAGTATTAACATTGTACTCTTTCATGCAAAATGTAAGTGTTCTGACCATCTTTCTCTTCCTAGCTTCGAAAGTGGTATGTTGATACACTTATTTAAGTATTTTGAAAAATGTCTTTCACATGTAGACCAACCCAAAACTGATGGAAGAACAAAAGTTGTTTCTTATTGAAAGACAGACCTACAAAAAAAAAAAAAAAATGGAATGCTGGGCTGATTGAATATCAAAGCAAGCTGATTGCTTAGGCATCAAGGCAAGAAAAGTCATCCCATCAGGAAAAACCCTCTTCTAAGACTAAAACAAGCAATCCAGTATGCTCACTGGTGACCACTTGTGAATGGAAGTGGGGGAAATGCAGCAATAAAGATATGGACTGAGTTTGACCATGTTCCATTGACTGACATCTGTTGACTCTGAGATGAGAGAGAAAATAGGAAGGGCATGCTGGTCTGAAGTTTAGGGAGATGTGTGAACTCCTGAGCCCATGGGCACTGACCTAGCCCCAGAGGGCTAGAGTTGAGTGTATAGCGGCAAGCTGATCTAAAGTTCAGGGAAGTGTACGTGACCTCCCAAAGTTGCAGTTAGCTGACCAGAACGCAACAAATGCAAATAAAGATGCTTGATACTGTGAACAAGTGTAAATTGCTACAATTTTATGAACTGAACTTTTGAGTATAGATGCAGTTGCTCAAAATTTCTACTGGAATGGAAGGATTCTTCATATCAAGGAAAAAGTTTGTTTGCTCAGTGTATTGAGTTGATTGTTCTAGTTGTTAAGTGTTGTTGAGTCGGTTTTGACCCATAGTGAGTGACCATGTATAGGGTTTGAGGAGTGGCTGGTGAGCTTGAACCACTGACGTTGCAGTTCAACTCAACTTTGCAGTCCAGTACCACACCAGGACTCCCAATGAGTTGATTTGTTGTTGTAATGAAGTGCCATTGAGTCAATTCCAACCCTTAGTGACCCTGTGTAGGGTTTCTGAGAAGCAGTTGGCGAGCTTGAACCACCGACCTTGCAGTTCAAACGGCTTTGCAGTCTGGCACATTAACCCACAACACCACACCAGATGGGGTGGGCAATTTAGACACTGGATACAAAAAATGGGAGGAGGGTTATAAAGGCATGAAGTAGCTGGCTTATAAGCATTATTAGTGTTTTTAGTTTCAGAATGAGGGGAGTAAGGCGGAATCCCCACCAAATAATTTTCCTCGTTTTCAGATGGACCTGGTAAAAGGTGAAAAAGGATGATGGTGAAAGGATATTATGATCCAATTGTGAGTAACTGTTAGCAGGAATAAATGTGACTGTCACAACTGTAATTGTAAAAGATGTGTATTTAACTTTCACTTCAGAAACTGAGGATTCCAGGACCATCAAGAAGGAAGAGCATGAATGCAGTATGAGATCCTACCGAGAAAAATGGCGGCGACAGCAGAAATGGTGGCAGAGACAGAACTGCCTCTTTCATCTTTTATCCTTATTGCTGGAATTAAGATTAACTTATAAAATACTCCTTGAAAATGGATCACTTTGAAAAAGGACTATATTTTAATGAAGTATACCAAGCAGTTATAGAAATAATAGCACATTCGTGTTGCCAGAAAAAATGGCGCGTGTGCATGATAAGACACTTACTTTCTGCAGTTTGCATTATTATCTCATCAAGCTCTTTTTCCAGTTTCTCATAAATGTCTAGCCTTGCCTGATGGTCAGAGTTCTGTACTTGAAGCTCAGTAATGCGTTTTTCAGAAGAGGCTTGTAGACTATAAAATTCTTTAGTTAAAACCTAACAGTGGAAAAACAAAATACAAAGGCAGAATTAAATAAGTTAACAGTTAAGACAAAAACACGATGCAATAACATTTTTTAGGCCATCTTAGCTTTTTCAGTGACTTAAACACTAAGAGAAAGTAGCTTAATTGAGATTTATTTCTAAGGTAGATATTTGGTTGTTTTTAACTAAAAAATCCGAAGCCCCTTACATAAGCTGAATAAAAAATTGTAAATTTTGAAATGCTTTGTGAGTATGATTAGCATTGTTGTTGCTGTTAGATGCCTTTGAGTTGTTTCTGGCTCACAGTGACTCTACGTACAACAAAAACAGATACTGCCCAGTCCTTCCTGCTCCATACTCACAGGCTCTGCTATGTTTGATTAGCACTGGATTGTTAGAATTTTTAAAATGCAATAATGCTAAACTTACCTGGCGGTCATTTATCTGGCAATCTCAGCTATTTGAGAAGGTTGACAAGTTGCCTATGTAACAATGCTGCATGTGAGAGCTCTATCCTCATAACAAGCTCCTTAGGTTTCTATCTGTGCGTGTTTAACCAAAGGAGCTCGGGGGTGCAGAGGTGAAAGTGTTCAGTTGCTAACAGAAACCATTAGCCCCTCAGCAGTAGAAAGATGTGACAGTCTGTAATGACTGCTGTTGTTAAGTGTCATCGAGTCAGTTCCAACTCACAGTGATCCTACATAGGGTTTCTGAGAAGCAGCTGCTGAGTTTGAATTGCTGACCTTATGCTTCAAACTGAACTTGCGGTCCAGTGCATTATCCTACAGCATCACACTGGGACTCTTCTGTAATGATTATTGTTGTATTAGTGTGCTATAGAGTTGGTTCTGACCCATAGCAACCCTGTATACGGTTTCCAAGGAACAGCTGGTGAGCTTCAATTGCTGACCTTGCAGTTCAAACTGACTTTGCAGTCCAGCACATTAACCCACAAACCTTGGAAATCCTACTCTTACACGGTTGCTTATAGGCAGTTCTACTCTGT
>NW_006408581.1:15502169-15519886 GCF_000296735.1 Chrysochloris asiatica | reverse complement strand
CCAGAGGGCACAGAAAAAGGCAGAATCTCCATTGAGTAGTATCCAATCTGTCTGGGCGGGGCTGATTAAAGGAGATGGCGATAGGTCCCTTGTGGTACAATAGTGAATAACTGTTATCAGGGTTGATTGTGAGGGCTGGAAATGTAAAGGTAGACGTTTTGTAGCAAAAGGAGGGAGTAACTGACTTTGCAGTCCAGGAGTGGAGGTCCCTGGGACCATCAAGGGAGAAGAGCGGAGTGTGGGACCCTACCAGAGAAACAGTGACACCAGAGATGGAGGCAGAGACGACGTGGAGAGATAGAGCGACTGGGGACTTTAGACCCAGAGAGGGAGGGGCTGTGTGCTGACGACAGAGGGGCAGGCTTGCAGGGTATACCTTTTGGTTGGTTGATGATTCATGGAGGTGATTGTAACCATGGCAATGAAACAATATAGGATGAATGTAAAGTTAATGTTCTCCCATGTAAACTATCACATAATTCATAATAAAACATTTTAAAAAATGTTCATGTACGAAGTCAAGCAGAGGACTCTGGGACCACCAAAGGAGAAGCGTTGAAGAGGAGTGTGGGACCCTAACCAGGGAAGAGGCGACACCAGATGGAGGCAGAGATGGTGACAAGGAGATACAGAGCAGCTGAGGACTCCAAACACATGGAGGGAAAAGGAGCTGTGGGTTAGTGCACCAGACTGTAAAGCTGTTTGAACTGCAAGGTTGGTGGTTCAAGCTCACCAGCTGCTCCTCGGAAACCTTATACAGAGCCACTATGGGTTGGAATCGACTTGACAGCACTTAACAACAACAATTTAATTATGGAGTCATGAATAGGACTGCGGGTTAATGTGCCAGACTGCAAAGTCAGTTCGAACCGCAAGGCCAGCGGTTCAAGCTCACCAGCCACTCGTTGGAAACCCTATACAAGGTCACTATGGGTTCAAAACAATTAGATGGCGGTTAACAACAACAATTTAATTAACCTCTTGTTGTTAAGTGCCATTGAATCAGTTCTGATCCATGTTGTTGTTGTTGTTATTAGGTGCCATCGAGTCGGTACGAACTCATAGCGACCCTATGCACAACAGAACTAAACACTGCCCAGTTTTGGGCCAACCTCACAACTGTTGCCACAATTGACCCATTGATGCTGCCATATTACCAATCCATCTTGTGGGGGTCTTCCTCTTTTTCTCTGACCCTTACCAAACATGATATCCTTCTCCAGAGACTGGTCCCACTGACAATATGTCTGAAGTATGAGAGACGAAATTTGGCCATCCTGGCCTCCAAGGAGCACTTTGGCTGCACTTCTTCCAACACAGATCTGTTGGCTCTTCTGGCAGCCCATGACACTTTCAATATTCTCCTCCAACACCATAACTCAAAAGCATCAGTTCTTCTATGGTCTTCCTTATTCACTGTCCAGCTTTTGCATGCATATGAGGTTATTGAAAATACCATGGCTTGGGTCAGGTGCACCTTAGTCCTCAAGCTGACATCTTTGCTCTTCAACACTTTCAAAAGGTCTTGTGCCACAGATTTGCCTAATGCAATAGGTCATTTGATTTCTTGATTGCTGCTTCCATGAGTGCTGATAATTGATACAAGAAGAATGAAGTCCTTGACAACTTCAATCTTTTCTCTGTTGATGATAATGTTTTTTATTGGTCCAATGGTGAGGATTTTTGTTTTTCTACATTGAGATGCAATCCATATCGAAGGCTGTGCTCTTTGATTTTCATCAGTAAATGTTTTAAGTCCTCTTCACTTTCAGCAAACAAGGTTGTATCATCTGCATATCGCAGGTTTTTAATCCTGATGCCATATTTTTCTTCATATAATCCAGCTTCTTGGATTATTTGCCCAGCATACAGGATGAATAAGTATGGTGAAAGAATACAATCCTGTCGCACACCTTTCTTAAATTTAAACCATTCAGTGTTCCCATGTTCTGTTCAAACAACTGCTTCTTGGTCCATGTACAGATTCCTTATGAGCACAATTAAGTGTTCCGGAATACTCATACTTCGCAATGTTGTCCATGGCTTGTCATGATCCACACAATCAAAAACCTTTGCATAGTCAGTAAAGCAGAGGTAAACATCTTTCTGGAATTCTCTGTTGTCAGCCAAGGGCTGTGGGACATCAGCAATGATATCCCTCATTCCACATCCTCTTCTGAATCCAGCTTGAACCTGTGGAAGTTCTCCATCAATGTATGCTTGCAGCTGTTTTTATATTATCTTTAGCAAAACTATTCACATGGGATATCAAAGATATTGTCCTATGATTTCCATATTCCTTTGGGTCACTTCTCTTTGGAATGGGCACAAATACGGATTTCTTCCAATCAGTCAGCCAGATAGTTGTCTTCCAAATTTCTTGACATAGATAAGTGAGTGCCTCCTATGTCGCCTCACTTTCTTGAAAGATTTCAATTTTTATTCCATTAATTCCTGGAGCCTTGTCCTTTGCCAATTCCTTCACCTTGGACTTTTCCTTCAGTGTCATTGGCTCTTAATCAGTATCATTGGCTCTTGAAATGGTTGAACATCAACCATTTCCTTTTGGTACAGCGACTTTGTATTCCTTCCATCTTCTCTTGATGCTTTCTGCATCATTCAATAACTTCCCAGAGAATCCTTCAATAACAAAAGTCGAGGTTTGAATTTTTTCTTCAGTTCCCCAACCTTGAGAAATGCTGAGCGTGTTCTTCCTTTTTGGTTTTCTAGTTCCATATCTTTGCACATTTTGTTGTAATATTTAACCATGTCTTCTTGAGCTGACCTTTGAAATTTTCTTTTCAGCTCTTGTACCTCCTCATTTCTTCCATTTGCTTTAGCATCTTTATGCTGGATAGCAAGTTTCAGTGTCTCTTCTGACATCCATTTTGATCTTTTTCTTCTTTCTTGTCTTCTTAATGACTTTTTGTTTTCTTCCTGTATGATGTTCTTGATGTCAGCGTACAACTCTTCTGGTCTTTGGTCATTAGTATTCTTCTTTAGTGTTCAAATATGTTCTTCAGATGATCTCTAAATTCAGGTAGGATGTATTTAAAGTTGTATTTTGACTCTCATTTTCTTCAGCTTCAGCCTTAACATACATATGAGTAATCGATGACGGTCTGTTCCACAATCTGCCCCTGGCCTTGTTTTGACTGATGATATGGATGCTTTTCCTTCATCTCTTTCCACAGATTTCCGCATTCCATTTTCATTCTGAAAATCTTATGAATTCTGATCCATAGCAACCCTTTGTTAACGTTCAGAAGGAATATACTTGTATTTTAGGGAACCAAAAATATCAAACAAAATCCCCTTCCATCAAGTTTATTCTGACTCATAGTGATCCTGCTTAGGCTTTCCAAGGCTGTAAAGCCTGAAGGCATAGATTCATCTTTCTTCAGGGAATGGATTGTGGACTTAAACTGCTGACCTAGTAGTTCGTCCAATGCATATCCCACTACACCACTCGGGGTTCTTGTGTATTCAAGGGAATAGGAGACATAATGTGTGTTATTTAGGTATTGGTTTTGATGTAACTAATAGAAGGAAAGGAGACAGAGGGAATTTAGGAAAGCGAAATTATACTTTTTAAGATATATAAATAGGTCTTCTTTATCTTTTCCTACATCACAAAACACATTTTATAACATTTAAATATCAGAGAAAATGAGTTATTTTAGAAACTGTTTAATTATGGAGTCCTGATGGGGCACTGTGGGTTAATGTGCAAAGCCATTTGAACCCCAAGATCGGTAGTTCGAGCTCACCACCCACTCCTCGGAAACCCTATACAGGTTCCCTATGAGGTAGAATCAACTTGACTTCATTTAACAACAATATTCATGCAGCTTAAAAATGTGTCTTCTAGAAGCATATGAGTTCACTGCAACAAAGTTACTGCTCAGTGAAACAACCTGGGCTTTCCTGAAGCTCAAGAGACTGGGATGCAACTCAATAACCATCCTGTGGCTGATGTAAATCTGTAACACTTATTAATTCCCCTGGCAAAAGAGAATCAGTAATGGGAGTATCAAATGATGATTTCATGGTATAACTGATGCTTTTCATCTACATCCCCCTTCCTCAATAAAACCACCACAGAAACCTGCAGAAATGAATATCTAAGAAGACAACAAACCAAAATGTTAAAGACAGGATCTTTCATTAAATATTTTTGGGCTATAATTTATATTTATTTATTAAGTTTTTATTGTGAATTGAGTTTACATGAGGGATCATTAAATTTTTTAAAAGCAATTTATGAGAAGTATTAATTTGAAAAGACATAATTTAAAATTTTCTCTTCATAACTTGGAGGGAACTTCTTACTTGGGTATCTCCCAGCACATCTGGTACCCCATGGTGAAGAATTCTCTTTTACTATATGGGCTTTCTAAGTGGCTGCTTTGCTTAAAAAAAAAAATTAAAAAAAAAAACTTATGGAATACCTTTATTATATTTTTAGGGAAAATCAATATATGAACATTTGAGTTTAAAGATGAATGCATAAAGTAGGTCAGTCATATTTAGGGATCCATTAAATGTTCATTTAAGTAACAAATATATGTCCCAATAATATAAAATTATTGAAAATAAAACATTAAGTTCCTCTGTTGCAATAGTGACATTCTAAGTGCTAGTGGCTACTGAACTGGGCAGCACAGATAGAGACCATTTCCATCACCACAGCAAGTTCTATTCAAAGCCCTGAATTGATTCTTGCTCAAAGCTGTATGTCTTACTGCATATCATATGCTTGGTTGTTGTTGTTGGTGGTGATATGCTGTGGAGTCAGTTCCGACTCATAGCAACCCTGTACAGGGTTTCCGAGGCTGTAAATCTTTACGAGAACAGAAAGCCTCATCTTTCTCCTGCTGACCTTGTGGTTAGTAGCCCGACTCATAACCACTACTCTACCAGAGCTCCTTAGATGCTTAGAGCCATACCAAGACTATAAACTTTATAGGCCATCTCTTATTAATTTCTTAGGTAAAATCCATTTAGTAATAGTAGATCAGTACAGATTATTGTATTTCCTTCAAACCAGTTCCATTTATTAACTGCATATTGATTTCCCACTTATGAGTACTACTGACAGAACATTAAAAAAAAAAAAAAATTTAAAGACCTGTGTAAAGGTTAAATATTTTAAATTTACACTTCTTTAATTATCAGTGAGAATATGTATTTTCATTCATTTATCAGCTAATAGCACTTTTTTTTTGTTGAAAATAATCCACTATTTCACTTTTTACATTCAACTTTGTAATTCCTCTGATTTTTATTACGGTAAATTGTGCAAAGTATGGGTCCAAATATTTCTAAATATTAATGAGATTATCAAAGCACCACTTACTGTTCTATCCATCATTTCACTTTTAACTTGAAATATAATCTCTACCTGAATAAATGTTTAAAATATATGTGAATCTGTTTCCTGATCTTCATAGTTTATATTACATATGTTCTTTTACTACATATCAGATGCTTGGTTGGTGGTGGTGGTGATATGCCGTAGAGTTGGTTCCGACTCATAGCAACCCTGTACAGGGTTTCCAAGGCTGTAAATCTTTAATCTAAAATTAAATATTCTTGCCTTAGATTACATTTAAAAATAGAATATGCATTTCCTCTGATTAATCAATTTTTAAAGAGCCTTTAAAATATTATTGCCACATATATTTTTCTTTCAGTTGTACTATGAAATTATACTTTTTAAAGTTAAAGCAAGTATGTTTTCATATGATTAAGAGTGAACATATAATATTGTTTGATGAAGACTGAAAAAGACATGACTAAATACTGATTTTCTATATATGCTTCAGTAAATTTCTCTAACTTTCTTGATACAGGCTTTGTACTGTTCTTACTAAAAATATTCCAAGTAATAGCGTATTTTTGATTACTGTTGGGACTGTCATTTTCTTCCCCATTTTAACAATTCCAATCTTTTTGTATGTATCTTTTAGAAACACATATTGTTTTTGTGTATATATGCTAACTCCTACAGGAGAATTGAAGTTCAATATGACTACATTCTTATACTTAAGGAGCTTACATGCTATTCAAATGCTAAAAGAAAGGCTTCTACATGTACCTCCAATTTTTTCTGATATTTTTCACATTCCAGCTGACACTGTGTGAGATTTCTTGCAGTTTCTTCTTGTAGAAGTTGAACACGCTCACACTCAAAAGCTTTTAATTTACTTTGATGGAGAAATTCTGTCACTTTGCTTTCCTCACTAAGCTGTAATTCTCTGTATCTAGAAAAGCAAAAACAGTTATAAGAACTCTAGAAATAAAGAAGGCTCAAAAATTTACATAAAAATAATGATTTCTGCTTCTCCCACCTCCCCATATATATATGTTGTTGTTGTTTAGTGCCATGGAGTCGGTTCCAACCCATAGTGATCCTGTACAGGGTTTCTGAGGATTCAAATCTTTTCAGGAGCAGACAGCCTCACAATTCTCCCATGGAGCAACTGGTGGGCTCAAACTGCTGACTTTGTGGTTTACAGTCAAGCGCTTATCACATGAAGCCACAGAGTTCGCTCCCATATTCATATAGTTATTCCTTTATATCTATCCAGCATTTGTCTGTCATACTATGGTGGCTTGTGTGTGCTGTACTACTGGAAGCTAGTCACTGGTATTTTAAATAGCAGCAGGGCCATCCAGGGTGGAATGGTTTCAGCAGAGCTTCCAGACTAAGATAGTCCCGGAAGAAGGCGCGGCAGTGAAGAAAACATTAACAGTGGAACATTGTCTGGTACAGTGCTGGAAGATGAGCCCCTCAGGTTGGAAGACACTTAAAACACCACCGGGGAAGAGCTGCCTCCTCAAAGCAGAGCTGACCTTAATGACATGGATGGGGTTAAACTTTTGGGAATGTCATTTGCTGATGGGGCAAAACTCAAAATGAGACGAAAAAGCTGAAAACATCCATTAATAATCGGAATGCGGAACATATGAAGTATGAATCTAGGAAAATTAGAAATTAAAAAAAAAAAATGAAATGGAACACATAAAGGTCAATATCCTAGGCATTAGGGAGTGGAAATGAACTGGTATTGTCTATTTTGAATCTGAAAGTCATGATTTATTATGCCTTGAATGACAAATTGAAGAGGAATGGCATCACATTCATCACCAAAAAGAACATTTCAGATTCTATCTTGAAGTACAATGTTATCTGTGATAGGATGATATCCATATGCCTACAACAAAGACCAGTTCATACCACTATCATTCAATCTGCTGTTTGAAACTTTTGTTCATGGTATCTCATTTAACCCTTACAATAGCCCTGTTAGATATTTTTCAGAAACAATGGGAAAATTGAGGCTCAGAGATATCAAGTATTTTCATCAGTTAGGAAGAAGCTGTCTTAAACTTCAAGCTACAACCCAAATCCAGATATATTTGACTCTACAGCAGTGGTCTTTCCACTACATGACATTCTTAACGGCTATTCCATTCCTATGACAACAATAACATTCAAAATATAAGCAGAGAATATGTTGCTGTTGTTAAGTGCTGTGGAGTCTGTTCTGACTCATAGTGACTCTGTATAGAACAGCTAGTGGACCTGAACCGCCGACCCTGTGGTTCACATTTCAGTGCTGATCCTACAGTGCCACACCAGAAGAATACAGACAGTGGTATTTGTTGTATCATATTTCACTCTCAGCACTTTTAATTTTGGTAAATGATCTCATATCCAGATTTGCAAAAGTTCCATACAATGCATATCGGTACATATTACTTAATATATGTAACATGACTTCAAGGTAAATTTCTATACAGTGCATTTTGGTACATATTAATATATATCAAGACTTTAAGGTAAATGTCTGCTTTTGTGCTTACTATTTTAGACAGTCCTGGCATTAATTATATATATATTTAAAAACAACAACAACAACAACAACAACAAAAAAAAAACGCTTCAATTCACAATTCTAATTTTTTTTAAATGCCCCCCCCATTTTTCAATGTCCATTTATTTGGGAAAACAAGCCTGAAAAGAAATATTTTTGTTACGGCTGTTTAGTGCCAGCCACCAAATCAATCCCAACTCATAGTGACCCTGTATAGAGTTTCCAAGGAGCAGTGGTGAGTTTGCTGCCTAGCTTGTACTTAGCAGTACAGTGCTTATCCTATAGCACCATACCAGGACTTTTAAGTGAATTATAATTCACATAACATGAAAGTCACAAGGATGTGCATCAACACTATGTAATTCTGAATATTTTCATCACTCCAAAAAGAAACTCCATATTCATTAGTACTCATTCCCCATTCCATCCTCCTCGTAGACCCAAGCATTATCTAACCTACTTTCTGTCTCTATAAGTTGCCTATTCTGGACATATCATGTAAATGCAATCTAGTATGCAGCATTTTGCTTTTACTTAGCTTAATGTTTTCAAGGTTCCCATATGTTGTAGCATAAATCAGTAAGTACTTCACTCCTTTTTATGACTGAATTGTTGTTGTTGTTTGGTGCCATTGAATCGGTACCAACCCATAGCGACCTTATGCACAGCAGAACAAAACACTGCCTGATCCTGGGCCTATGAATAGTACTCCATTATATAAATACATTACATTTTATTTATCCATTCATCAGGTGATAGACATTTGAGTTGTTTCTACCTTTTGAATATTATGACTAAGGTGGCTATAAATATTAATGTACAAGTTTCTGCATGGACATGTACTTTTATTTTTCTTGGATATATATACCTAGGTGTACAACTGCTAGGTCATATGGTAATTCTATGTGTAGCTTTTTGAGGAATTGCCAAACTGTTTTCCAAAGTGGCTGCCCTAGTTACTGTCCCACCAATCACGCACAAGGATGTTGATTTCTTCACATTTATGTCAACATTATGTTATCGTCTATCTTTTTGATGATAGCCATCCTAATGGGAGTGAGATAGTGAGAGATTCTTCTATTAAATAATCCACTCACTCAACATTTTACTACAGTGAAAATGTCCCTCTACTCCTTCAGGTAAGTAATTTCATAAATATGAATGTAAAAAACATGTTTGAAATCAATAACTTTTTGTATGCTAAACTATGGCACACACATAGATCACATCACTGAAATAAATATTGGATAAAACATTTCAAATGACATATTGACCTTTAAAATAATTTGCTTTGAAAGAATTAAACAGCAAGTTTTGACTTTTTATGGGTTTAAGACAGTTCAGGTGATTCTGAGATCAATGCCAATTTCAAGCAGAACACATTCTTCTTATTTATCACATGGTACTTGAGAGTTACTTTTAGCACTACTAATATTCTTCAAAACTGAAACATCGAAAACAGTACTTATCTTCTATAAGTAAGAATATAAAGCTTTCAAATGTGATGGTTCTATAAATCAAATAATAAATCAAAAGAACTAGTCTATTACCATGTTGGCTTTAATGTGAAAGAAGCTTCCTCAAATCTTTATGCCTTTGTAATAATCATAATTATTTTCATTTGTCAACTTGAGCGATGAAAATGTTGAACAAACATTAGAGCTACAAAAGGAGCTTCCCAGCAGTGAGGTACAGATGAAGACAAAAGCATGGTCTGACAGTTTCAGGTAACTCCCTTTTACTTGTTTTGTTAGATTAACATTTTAATTTGTTGACTCAGACTTCTCATCTCATCCTCTTAATCAGAGCTTCTTATTAAAATTAAATGTTTCATTCACACATTAACAAATTTTCTGCTTAATGTTCTAACTCAGCATAGTAACCTCACATCTCCTATAAATATAATGATGATCTCCAATCATTGTTTAACCATCCCATTCTTAGATCCATAGATTTGTCTTTATCCTTTATTTGTAACTGGCATTTTCATTTTCATAAGGGTCACCCATTTGTCAAATCCCACTTTAAAAACGAAAACTTAAAAGTCTTAAGATGCAACAAAAAATTTGGGCTGAAAGTCCAAGAAGAAAAAATGTTAAAAGGTGAAAAGCAGCTAATAAATTGGGAGCTATAGAGAAGTTAATTAATCTAGAAGAAAAGTTCTCAGGTTGTAATGAATCAAACTCTAAGAAGCATGTTCTGCATGTCTGAGAAAGACATGAAAGACAACAGCATGACATTCAGTTCTCAAAAATGGGAAAAGGTATTTGAACAAAAGCACTTGTAAAAATATTAAATACAAAGGTTTTAAAACAATATTTTCATCAGTAGTCTTTACATATACACTGAGAAACAGTAACATTCAAAATATACACAGAGAAAATAAATATTAGATATTTGCTACAAGCTATTTCACTTTGTTGTTACACTCTAAAATAAACATATATAGTTTATTCCTAATTCCAAACAAAGCTATCCTTGAGAAAAGTCAAAGATTGGTATAATTACGAGCTTCAAAAGTTTATCCTAGTTATTTTATGTCAGTGAGAAACAACACTTGATCTTTGAATTCTGTTACACATACATCGAGTTCATGGCATCAATGTTAAACTGGATATTTATTCTGAACCCAGTTAATCTAATTTCATTTTGTAGACAGGCAATCTAAGGTCAAATACCCACAAGTATTGTACCCAGTGCTAAGGTACATGTCATCTACAGGAAGTGGTCTTTTTGTTAAGAAATTTGGTTCAATTTGGAAATAAGGCACTGTAGTGATTATGGCAAAGTATTTGCCCGTATGCAGAAAGGCAACAATGTGTAGAAAGAATATAGGAAAATAGGACTGACAAAAGAGCCTCAGAAAAGTAGTACGATCTATGGTTACTGGCAAAAGTTCAGGGACAGATTTTTAGTACTAAGCACTGGGTACATTACATGGGCATAAGTACTGAAAGGGACTCTTGATTATACAGAGAATTCTCTGACTTAGAAAAATAAAACGTGAACAAGAAGCTACAGCAACGCCATGAAGCACAGTACGGAAGCGGGGCAGAGGGTGCTGTTCAAACTCTACAATTGAAAGGCGTGCTCTGAAACTGAGATGGGTTTCAATCTCCAGAAAGGAAGCCATTAGTGGACTCAGGGGTGGAAAATTGGAAGTGACAAAGACAGAAGCTGACGTTTCTAGTGAATTGGGAATTCACTTTTGGTTACTTAGGTGGGATAAATTCAATTTTATTTTGATGTCTCAGACTCTTCTATGCCCACTTTCTTTTGAGAAGACCTCACTAAAGTGATGTTCAATTCCGTATGAATTATTCATTTGGTTGTGCTAATAACTAACCATTCCAAAACCACTCTTTACCTTTAGTGCTTCTATATTGCTATTAAATTGCTATTCTATATATGACAAATTTTATGACATTTTCTTTTTAAAGAAAATTTAGGAGTTCTAGACCTGTACCACACGTATTCCTAGACAATTATAGCGTATGTTCAAATGCCACTGGATGAATCACTGAATGGTAGTTAGCGTTCAAACTAATGTACTGTAAATAGTTGTTGAGAAAAAAACACTCCAGTTTTTTTGTGTTTTGTGCCTTTATGGCTAAGGAAAAGCTAACTGATCTTAGGTTAATGGTACTAGATCAATGAGTTTTACATGTTCTCTAAAGATTTTATTGCTAGGTATGTTGTTAAGTACTGTTGAGTCAGTTCCAACTCATAGCAACCATGTATAGGGTTTCCAAGGAGTGGCTGGTGAGCTTGAACTGCTGATCTTGCAGTTCAAGCTGACCTTGTACTCCAGTGCACTAACCCGCAGTGCCATACCAGGACTCGAAGTATAGGTATGAGTATTATCTGCATATTTAAAGTATAGTTTGTACGATGTGCCAAAAACCCTTTATTACTATTTTCTTCCTAAAGTACACCTTTTATTTCTTACTTCTTAAAAAATTGCTATTCAATATATGACAAATTTTTCATTAACCAGCATAGTGGATTCTTCAACATCTAATTTATGTAACGCTATTGTGTATCGACATTGTGCTAGATATTAGTAGGTATCAGTGAACACTAATCTCAAGAGTTTCCATCCCACTAGTGAGAGACAACCAACACTAAGTGTTAATAATTACAAGTAGCAACAGCAGCAGAGCAGGATGTAAGGAAGCAGAGAGTGATAGGAAGACCAGTGGTGGTGCTGTTCGAAAGGTCGGGTAACGAAGTCCAATCTCTGCTAAAGTGACATTTGAGCAGAGACGCATACACCACAGTTTGCTAAAACCTGTATTTTAGAAATTATGAATTAATTAGGACATATTTACCAAGATTTATACAATATACATTTTCAATTTTGCAGCAAAGGTAAGGAAATACAAGTCCTTCATATTTAACCTGAGAAGATTTTAAACTCGTAACTAAAATTATGAACCAAAAATATATGATTGGATATGTTACAGAGTAATAACTATATGAACTTGAACTAAAAGAGAGAGGGCTGGATTTTTTAAGAACTAAATTAGAGACATTAAGATGGGGTTTTAGCATTTCACAGGATAGGACAAGTACACTTATTTGAACAATTTCACTACTACATAAAAATCAGTTGAATTCATTCGGATTTGAGGTAATTAATAAGCCACAAAAGAAATGTTCTTTTAACATTTATAGTCATATATAAGCTGTGTGGATCATGAAAAGCTATGGACAACATTGCAAAGTATGAGTATTTCAGAATACTTAACTATGCTCATGAGGAACCTTTATAAAGACCAAGAGGCAGTCATTCAAACAGAACAAGGAGACACTGAATGGTTTAAAATTAGGAAAGGTGTGTGCTATGGTTGTATTCTTTCATCATATTTATTCAATCTTTATGCTGAAGAAATAATACAAGAAGCTAGATTATATGAAGAAGAACATGGATGGCATCACAGGATTAGAGGAAGACTCATTAACAACTTGTGATATGCAGAGGATACAACCTTGCTTGTTGAAAACAAAGAAGACTACCTGCTCTTCACAAGACCTTTTTGAAGTGTTCAAGAGCAAAGATGTCAGTTTGAGGATTAAGGTGTGCCTGACCCAAGCTGGTATTTTCAATAGCTTCAAATGCATGTGAAAGTTGGACAGTGATTAAGGAAGACAGTAGAAGAACTGATTAATTTGAATCATGGTATTGGGGGAGAATATTAAAAATACCAAGGAACGCTAGAAGAACAAACAAATTTGTATCGGAAGAAGTACAGCCAGAATGCTCCTTAGAGGTCAGAATGGTGAGACATCATCTCTCACACTTCAGACATTATTATAGGAGAGACCAGTCCCGGGAGAAGGACAGCATGCTAGGTGAAGTGGAAGGTCAGTGAAAAAGAGGAAGACCCTCAACGAGATGAACTGGCACAGTGGCAGCAGCAATGAGCTCAAACTGAACAATGATTGTGAGGATTGGTGCAGGACTGGGCAGTGTTTCATTCTGTTGTGTGTAGGGTCCCTGTGAATTGGAACCGACTCAATGACACCTAACAACAACAACACATGTCTTTACCCACAAGCCTGTCAGTGTGTTGTTCTGTGGGTCCTTGTATGTTGCTGTAATGCAGGAAGTTATGGCACTGGTGTTTCAAACAGCAGTAGGATCCCCCATCGTGGACAGGTTTCAGTGAAGATTCCAGGCTAAAAACAGTCGATGGATTAGCATCTGAAAGCGTTATGAGTAAGCAGTGAAACACTGTCTGATACAGAACCAGAAAATGAGCCCCTCATGTTCCAAGGAACTCAAAATAAGTGTAGCAAAATTGGAAATAAAATAATAATAATAATAATAATGTATTAAGATCAACATCTTGGGAATTAATGACCTGAAATGGACAGGTATGGCTATTCTGAGTTACATCTGGTTTACTATTCCGGGAATAACAAATTAAAGAAGAATGTCATCACGTTCATCATTAAAAAAAAAAAAAATTCAAGATATATTGCAATATAATGCTGTGTGTGATAGAATGATATCTATATTTCTACAAGGAAGATCAGTTAATACAACTATTATTCAAATTTATACACCAAGCACCAGAGTCAGTATTAAAGAAATTGAAGAATTCTATCAACTTTTTCAGTCTGAAATTGATCAATGGTGTAATCAAGATGCATTGATAATTACTACTGATTGGAATGTGAAAGTTGGAAACAAAGATGAAAGACTGTTATTTGGAAATTATGGCCTTGGTGACAGAAATCATGCTGGAGTTCATGTGATAGAATTTTTCAAGGCCAACAACTTATTCATTGCAATAACTTTTCTCAACATCATAAAAGGTGACTGTACATGTGGACCTCATCGAATGGAATATACAGGCCATCAAATTGATTACATCTGTGGGAAGATGATGAAGACGTGCAACAGACTCAGCTAAAACAAGGTCAGGGCAGACTGTGGAGTAGACCATTTATTACTCCTAAACAATTTCAGGTTGAAGCTGAAGAAAATGAAACAAATCAACAAGAACCTAAATATGCCCTTGGGTATATTCTACTTGAATTTAGAGACCATCTCAAGAACATACCTGATGCACTAAATACTAATGACTGAAGACCAAAGGAGTTGTGGGATGACATCAAGAACATCATACATGAAGAAAACAAAAGGTCGTTAAAAAAAACAGAGAAGATGTCAAAAGAAACTCTGAAACTTGCTCCTGAAGGTAGAGTAGCTAAAGCAATGGAAGAAATGATAAAGTAACAGTTGAAGAGAAAATTTCAAAAGACAGCCTGAGAACACAAAGTAAAGTATTACAATGAAATGTGTGAAGTCCTGGAGTTAGAACACCAAAAGGGAAGGACTGACTCATCATTTCTTAAGCCAAATGAATTGAAAGAAAATTTAAGTCTCCACTTGCAATATCTACAGACTCTATGTGCAAAATATTGACTGATGCAGGAAGTATAAAAAGAAGATGGAAAGAAGCCACTGAACTAAAGCAACTGATTGACATTCAACCATTCTATGGGGTCTCATGTGATCAAACCCCAATAGTACTGAAGGAAGAAGTCCAAGCTATAAAAAAAGGCATTGGCAAAAAAACAAGGTTTCTGGAATTGATGGAATATAAATAGAAATCTTTCAACAAACTGATGCAACACTGGAAACACTCACCAGTCTATGCCAAGAAATTGGAAAGGCAGCTACCAGGCCAATCAACTAGAAAAGTTTCATATTTATGCCATCCCAAAGAAAAATGACCCAAGAGAGTGTGGAAATTATCAAGCAATTCCATTGATATCACACACAAGTAAAACTTTGCTGAAGATAATTAAACATGGTAGGAGTAGCACATCAATAGGGAGCTGCTAGAAATTTAAGCTGGCTTCAGAAGAGGATGTGAAACGAGGGATATCATTGCTGACATCGATGGATCCTGGCTGAAAGCAGAGGATACTTAAAAGATGCTAACTTGTGCTTTACCGATTATGCAAAGACATTCAATTGTGTTGATAGTAACAAGTGATGAATAACACTGGGAAAAATGGGAATTCGAACACAATTGTGCTCATGTGGAACCTGTATATAGAGATTAAGAAACAGTCATTTGAACAGAACACAGGAAACGTCTGGGTCAGGCTGAGCAAATATTCCAAGAAGCTGAACTATATGAAGAAAAACAAGATGTTAGGATTGTTTCATTAACAACCTGCAAGATGTGGATGACACAACTTTGCTTGCTGAAAGCAAGAGGTCTTGAAGCACTTGCTTATAAGATCAAATAATACCTTCAATAGGGATTATAGCTCAATGTAAACAAAATATTACAAAATCAGGGAGAAAAGAATGAAGTTGTCAAAGATTTCACTTTACTTGGATCCACATTGAATGTTCCTGTAAGAAGCAGTTAAGAAATCAAATGAGGTACTGTTCTGGGCAAATATGCTGCAAAAGACCTCGTTACAGTATTAAAGAGCATAGATGTCACTTTGAGGATTAAGGTGGGTCTGACCCAAGTCATGGTATTTTCAATGGCTTCATATGTTTGTGATGCTGGAACATGAATAAGGAAGACTGAGGAACTGATGCACTTGCATTGTAGTGTTATGTTAACGAAGAATATTAAACACACTAGGAATTGTCAAAAGAACAAATACATTTGTCTTGGAAGAAGTACAGCCATAATACTCCTTAGAAGCAAGGATGTGAGATTTCTTCTCATATACTTTAGGAACATGATAAGGTAGAACACTGCATGGAAAACGACATCCTTCTTGGTAAAGCAAAGGGTCAGCAAATAAGAGGAAGACTCCAAAAGAGATGGATTGACAAGGCGGCTGCAACAGTGAGCTGACACATGACAACACTTATGAGTTCCTGGCAGTGTTTCATTCTGTTGTGCATAAGGTCACTGTGAACTGGTACAGACTTGATAGAACCTAACAACAACAATGTGTCTTTTTTAAACCAAGTCTCTTAACCTTGTGTGTGTTGTGCTGACTATACAAGCAATACTTATACTTTTAGAAAAGTAGAAAATAACCAATCATATGGCCAAAAGGATAACTGCCTTTTCAATCTTCGTATATTTCCTTCTTTTTCTCTGTACAATGAAATGTTTTAAAATTTACTTGTAATTTTATAAGTAATTAATTGAATACATTTTATGACAAAAAAACTTCAAACATTACAAATAAAGTTTTAAGGCCTCTTCATTATTTTTAAGAGATAACTACAGTCATCAATTTTCTGTGTATCCTTTTAGGTTTGTTTGTTTAAACAATGCACATGTACTATATACAGAGGTATATATTGCAGGCTTCTTTTTTTAAAAACACATGGTAAAACAAAGAGTGAAGAAGTTCTGGTAAAATATCTAACTATAGTTTGCAGGCAGAGTACACCTTAGGGAAATTTCCTCTTTCTCTTAAGGCTTTCAACTGACTGGTTTAGGTTCACCTGCATTATGGAAAGTAGTCTGATTTATTTAAGGACAATTTATTTTATCACATGTAACTATTTCATAACAGTCACTGCACTGGTATTTTACCAAACAACTTAGCACAATACTCTAGCCAAGCTGACACAAAAAATTGTCACATTGATCAATTTTACTCCAAAATTATTATTTTAATTAAAATGTATGAGAAGTACATGAAATAAGGTTTTTCTGCATCCTTGCCAATATTAGATATCATTTATCTAGTGTTTACCTAAGCATTCGTCTGTCAGTTTGTTGTACTGTGGTGGCTTGTGAGTTGCTGTGATTCTGAAAGCTATGTCACTGGTATTTTAAATACCAGCAGAGTCACCCATGGTGGACAGGTTTCAGATGAGCTTCCAGACAAAGACAGACTAGGAAGAAGGAGTGACGAACTACTTTGGAATATTTAGTCACTGAAAACCTTATGAATAGCAGAGAAATGCTGTCAGATATAGTGCCAGAAAATGAGCCCCTCAGGGTAGAAGGCACTCAAAATGCCACTGGGTAAGAGCTGACTCCTCAAAGTCGAGTTGACTGTGGTGACTCAAATGGAGTAAGGCCGTGGGAGAAAAGCCCATGGGACCTTCACTTGCTGATGGGGCACAACTCAAAATGAAGAGAAACAGCCGTAAACATCCATTGAAAATCAGAACATGAAATGTATGAACTATGAATCTGGGAAACTTGAAAGTTGCCAAAAATGAAATGTAACGCATAAACATTGATGTCTTAGGCATTAGTGAGCTGAAATGAACTGGTATTGGCCATTTTGAATCTGACAATCACATGGTTTAATGTGTGCCGAGAATGACAAATTGAAGAGGAATGGCATTGCATCCGTTGTCAAAAAAGACATATCCAG
>NW_006408581.1:15499354-15501544 GCF_000296735.1 Chrysochloris asiatica | reverse complement strand
ACAAGAAAGAAGGAAAAGGTCAAAATGGATGTCAGAAGAGACTCTGAAACTTGCTCTTCAGCGTAGAGATGCTAAAGCAAATGGAAGAAATGAGGAGGTCCAAGATCTGAACAGAAAATTTTAAAGATCAGCTCAAGTAGATAAAGCCAAATAATAACAACAAAATGTGCAAAGATCTGGAGTCAGAAAACCAGAAGGGAAGAACATGCTCAGCATTTCTCAAGCTGGGGAAACTGAAAAAAAAAATTCAAGCCTCGACTTTCGTTATTGAAGGATTCTCTGAGCAAATTATTGAATGATGCAGAAAGTATCAAGAAAAGATGGAAGGAATACACAGTCACTGTACCAAAAGGAAATAGTTCATGTTCAACCATTTCAGAGGTAGCATGTGATCAAGAGCCAATGATACTGATTGAGAAAGTCCAAGGTGCATTGAAGGAACTGTCAAAGAACAAGGCACCAGGAATTGACGGAATCAAAATTGAAATACTTCAAGAAAGTGAGGCAGCACAGGAGGCACTCACTCATCTATGCCAAGAAATTTGGAAGACAACTACCTGGCCGACTGACTGGAAGAGATCTGCATATGTGCCCATTCCAAAGAGAGGTGACCCAACAGAATGTTGAAATCATCAGATAATTTCTTTGATATCCCATGCGAGTAAAGTTTTGCTAAAGGTAATACAGAAATGGCTGCAAGAATACACTGACAGAGAACTTCCAGAGGTTCAAGCCGGATTCAGAAGAGGCCATGGAATGAGGGATATCATCGCTGATGTCCAATGGATCTTGACTGAAAGCAGATAATATCAGAAAGATATTATGCAAATGCAAACTGTTTGCACTACCCTAGTGACTTAAGTTTACTAAAGGCAATAAAAAGTTTTTTGATATGGGCAATATGTTGTTGCTGAGTCAGTTCTGACTCATAAAGTGTTGAAAAGAAAAGATGTCAGTTTGAGGACTAACGTGCTCCTGATACAAGTCATGGAATTCTCAATAACCTCAAATGCATGTGAAAGTAGGACAGTGAATAAGGACGACCATAGAAGAATTGATGGATTTGAATTATGGTGTTGGAGGAGAATATTAAAAGTGCCATGGGCTGCCAAAAGAACAAAAAAACCTGTGTTGGAAGAAGTGCAGCCAGAGTGCTCCTTGGAAGCCATGATGGCCGGATGTCATCTCTCCTACTTTGGACATACTATCAGGATAGACCAGTTCCTGGAGAAGCTGTCATGTCTGATGAAGTACAGGGTCGGAGAAGAAAAGGAAGAACCTCCAACAAGACAGATTGGCACAATGGAGACAGCAATGGGCTCAGGCTTAGCAACGATTGTGAGGTTGGCATGGAATCAGGCAGTGTTTTGTTCTGTTGTGCATAGGATCACTATGAACAGATGCCAATTAGCGTAGTGGTTACAAATCAGGCTGTGAACTACAAGGTCAGCAGTTCTAAACTACTAGCTGTTATGTGGGAGAAAGATGAGGCTTTCTGCTCCCGTAAAGATCTACAGCTTCGGAAACCCTTGACAGGGTCACTGTGAGTTGGAACTGACTCCATGGCACATAACTACCACTACCAACAACAACAACATCAGCAACATACAGAATCAAACCTATTTTCACTAAAAATGGGGCAGCAATGACAGAGTATATAAGTAAATAGGTAAGTAAAAAAATTCTGCTGCTAGGGTTTTACTTCCTACATGCACAGGTTTACTCTAAACAAAATGTGTTTAAACATGTCTCTGTGATTGGTAGGTAGCTGCAGACAAGTTTTCCCAGTAACATAGTTCTCTTAGACGTGTTACAGTGCTTTTTAGGATCCTAGTGTACTGGGCTATGAGTTGGGCTGCCAATCACAAGGTCAGAGGTTCAAATCTACCAGCCGATACTTAGGAAAAAGATGAGACTTTCTGCTCCCGTAAAGATGTACAGCCTCAGAAACCTTATACAGAGTTGCTGAGTTGGTACAAACTCCACAACACACAACCACCATCAGTACCATACAAAGCTGATCAACATAAGCTAGTTTCAGGAGCTGATCTTCCCATCAGTCTTTTAAGCAAGATCAAAGCTTATGAAGAAAATGTTATGCTATTATCATGACCAGAGTCAAATCTTGAATTTACCAATACAATGCAGAGAGTAAGGTCCAATTATAACAATGTTTTCCAAAGGGATTTG
>NW_006408581.1:15488758-15493069 GCF_000296735.1 Chrysochloris asiatica | reverse complement strand
TGACTATGCAAATACTTTTGACTATGTCAAACAGAGTACAAAAATGTGAGAAAGGTCACATCTGACTTCATCTGGCTCTCAAGGGGTAAGGGAATAAAACTCAAAATCAGCCCAAGGTCAATTGCTATGAAGTGGAGGTCAGACATGCTTCTACCCTTCAACCTTCTTTACCTTATTCTGACATCAACCACATCTTCCACAGCACTCTCCACTTCACATCTCCATATGGTAATCCTTATGTAAGTAATTCTATGTCCACACAGAACTCCTAGACCATACTCATGATTATGGGATTTATTAAGGAAGTGGACAGGGTACAATTCAGGTTCAGAAACAACTCAGGATGCAGCAACTCTCCAGTCAGGAAGGCCTCTTCCCTGCTGTATGTAAGTAAGCCTCGCTCTTATCTTCAGCCTCCCAGTCAGGTGGCCCTTTGACCTCTGCCCTGTTCAGGCAAATGTTTCAAAGCTTCTTTATCAAGTCTGTGTGTATATCCAGAGGGCACAATCTATAAGCCAGCCTCCTTCCTGGAGGCACTCAACTTTACTTGGTCCATAGGCCAGAGAGCCCACAGTTGTTCTGTCTCTCCATATTGATGTCTCTGATGCCAATGTTTTTCCAGGTTGAGAATCTCATGCTCCACTCATACCTCTTCCTTTGTGATGCTGGTGGGACCATCTGCTCCTGCTTCTGGGGCAGTTCCTTTTAAGCTTAGTGGGATGGTAAAACTAACCAATCCTGTAGAATCTGCATGGTCCCACTGGATCATTTGGTGGGAGTTAAAAAGACTTTGAATAGAAAAGCCATATCAAGTGAATTCATGGTATCACAATATGGATAACATTGGAAAGAATGGGTATTCAAGAGCACTTAATTGTGCTCATTAGGAACCTGTGCATAGACCAAGAGACAGTCATTTGAACAAAACAAGGGGATAATGAATGGCTTAAAATCAGGAAAGATATATGCCGGGGTTGTATCCTTTCACCATACTTATTCAGTCTGTACAATGAGCAAATAATCTGAGAAGCTGGACTATATGAAGAAGAACATGGCATTCAGACTGGAGGAAAACTCATTAACAACCTGCTATATGCAGATGACATAACCTTGCTTGCTGTAAGTGAAGAGGACTAGAAGTACTTACAGATGAAGATCATGCTCAATATGGATTCAACCCCAATGTAAAGGGGGAAAAAAAATCCTCATAAGTGGCAATACAACTAACATCATGATACACGGAGAAAGGATTGAAGCTGTTATTTTGCTTATATCCACAAACAATGCTCAGTGGAAGAAGCAGTCAAGAAATCAAACCTATTACATTAGGCAAATCTGCTGTATAAGACAGACCGCTTTAAAGTGTACAAGAACTAAAAGGTCACTTTGAGGATTAAGGTACGCCTGACCCAAGTCATGTATTTTCAATAGTCTCATACACAAGTGAAAGATGGACAATGAATAAGAAAGACGGTAGAAGAATCCACACATTGAATTATGAAGTTGGAGAATACTGAAAAGTACCACGAACTGTAAGAACAAATAAATCTGTGTTGAAAGTACAGCCAGAATGCTCCTTAGAAGTGAAGAAAGTGAGATTTCATCTCTTGTACTTTAAACATGTTGTTAGGAGGGAAAAATC
Organism: Chrysochloris asiatica; assembly: GCF_000296735.1. Taxonomy (NCBI): domain Eukaryota; kingdom Metazoa; phylum Chordata; class Mammalia; order Afrosoricida; family Chrysochloridae; genus Chrysochloris; species Chrysochloris asiatica. Next base: position 15,491,427 of record NW_006408581.1, on the reverse strand, counting down.
CCTGGGAAAGGGTATTCTGCTTGGTACAGTGGAGCATAAAGTGAAAAAGAGGAAGACTCCCAATGAGATGGACTCACACAGCAACAGCAGCAAGGGGCTCAAACAAAGCAATTGTGAGGATGGGCAGGACCAGGGAATTTTTCATTCTTTTGTGCATAGGGTTCTCTATGAGTCTGAATGCACTCAACAGCACCTAGCAACTAACAACATAGATGTCACAGCTCTATGCCACACCTGCTGAATCAAAATCTCTAGAGGGAGCAAGGAGAACACACCCAAGTCTCTGGGGTTCCTGGTGCCAGTACTAAAAAAAAGGTCATCCTATACTTGAGTGTAATAATGATGCTCTTCAGTATGTTGAATTAATTTTGCAATTACTACATATGTTATGACACCTCAGTCCCAGAGTGTTTTAGATGTAGAGGAATGTGTTGAAAAGTTTCCCTCACCCATTTGATAAATGGGCAATAGCTGATGCCCAATCGACTGAAAAGAGGAAGCAAAGAAACCCTTTATCTCTCCCATTAGAAAAAAAATTATCCTTTATTAAAGGAGGTCCTAGGTTATAAAATTGGTCACCAAGTTTCTGCTTACATAGTAACAATATTAGAATACATTTTTGTAGACATTTTAAAGTTGGTGGAAAATTATACACGAAATGCACAGCACTATGAAATTATAAAACAAGATATTAAAGTGGCAACATGTGCCAATAAGGCATTGATTGATATGCTTCATCAAGATGTTGTTATGAAGTGCTGCTGAGTCGGTATGTGGAAGATATCAATATATAAGGGAAGTAAATCTAATTATAATCGTTTTTAGCGAGCTCTTTGTCTCCAATTCAAAATTGTTTTCAACTAATTTAAGTATCATTGTATACATGCATGCTGCATATGTTGTCATATTTGCATGACCACTTCAAATCAGAATTTATATATTTATAGTGTTTAAGATCATAAATAAAGTGCTACAACAGTTTCATGAAACGAAACATCAAAAATTAGACAGTGAAATCTGGAAAAAAAAAAAAAATCTCTGGGGAGAAACGGGCATGTCCAGTTCTGGAGGATTTAATAAGATACAACAAATAAAAGCGTCAGAACAGTGCATTGAACAATTAAAATACAAGCTCCCTGGAGTGCAGGAATCCTGTCTAATCCATCTTTGGATTCCTTGTTTACTCTTAAAAACTCAACGAATGGAGTGATATTATCCCATAGATGTTTAGGTAAAAGAAAATTTTAATTATGAAACAGATTTAAGCAAGGACAGAACACACAAAGCACCACAGACTTATCTGACGAAGGACAGTCTCTTCTGACATATGGCAAAAACAGTGAACAAGGATATTATTTCTAGGTTTAGGTGTCAGTGAGATGAAAATAAATTACAGGGAGTGAAGAAGAGAGAAACCAAAATGATTATAGGATAGGTTTATGACTGAGCTTCAAAAAAGATTAAAGTGTCTAAAAATGTGCAGTTCGGCTAGTGACTAAGGTGTAGAAGGAGACATGACACCATTCTGAAATAATTTTAAAAACAGAAATGCCAAAGAAAGAGGAACAAAGTTAGAAAGATATGATAGGATGTACGTATATTCCCCAGTGTGTTAAAATCACTGTAAGATTTATATGTGATGGAAGTCCAGCTCACTAGCCTGCCTATCCATGAGAACATAACAAAGTCTTATGAGGGACCATAAAACAGAAGCAAAGAAGGAAAGCACAGCATATTAACGAGAACTAAATCCTGTGTTAGCTCTGCTACCTCATCTCTTAATTTCTCTCATTAGATTGAATGGATTATGTAACTACTTAATTAGTTTTTCTGTAAAACAACTAGTTTGGGATTTTCAAATAGGTATTAAATTTATCCTACCAGTTAGACATTCAATAAGCAATCATCATACTTTTATTTTCTAGAGCTGACGAGAAAATAGCAGTAAAAACCTGTGTAACGTGGAAAATTGTCAGAGAAGGAAAACCAGTTTTACCACAAAAATACTAAGTATTTATGAGGCAGGATTCTGAATAGAGAATGACAGAGTGTAAACAACCTTCAAAGGTGGAAAACTCGTGAGAGGCCAAGGCAGAGAATGCAGTCCCGTGGAGTTACGGCAGTCACAGGTTTCATGGTATGTGGATATATATCTAGCTATCAATTTATGGCTATAAACACTTCAAAATAAGAATGAAATAATAGAGTATCTAACTTAATTCTAAAACTCAATAAATATTAACTGAATGAAAAAAAATTCAACATTTTAAACATCCTATAAAATGTTATTTAAGAACTGTGTTTTCTTCTTAAATATTTCCTTGAGTTTCCCCATACTTTTCCTATGCTATCTCATCCCAGAAAGTTGTTTTCCTTCTTTGGTATCTCTTATCATTGCTCTGCCTCCTCTCTGGCTTCTCTTACTTAGCTACTATAACTATGGGTTGGGAGAGGATTGTGAGCAAAAAACCAACGATAAATCCTAATGACATTTTTATACTTGTAAGAAATTCAAATTGGCATGGATGGCTCCTATAAGCATGTGCAGCAAAAAATACAATGGAAAGGAAGCTAACATTTGAGTGACTTTACATTTGTTTTCTTTTTCTTTACATGTCATCATTTTCAACACTCTAATACAGCATGTAGAATGCAAGGAGCTCCGGTAG
>NW_006408581.1:15485630-15488658 GCF_000296735.1 Chrysochloris asiatica | reverse complement strand
GAACACCTAACTCTCTGAAGAAGGGTTAGAGATAGAAGCACCACCTTCAGAAGTGTATACACCTAGATGCAGGATATGCTGAGAAACAATAGCTTCATATTTTGATAATGTGTTTAATAAAAGTTTCTGTATTTTATAAAAATTCATTTTGATATATCTGTGTACATATAAAATGACAAAGAAAAAGAGTTCTAGTAACTTTCGTGTTTTCCTTTCAATTGTGAAGTTTTCCAAACTGAAAAGAAAGCTGGTGGAAAATCTTATAAAACTACTATGAATGGTTGTAACAATAGTACAGGACTTGAGAAGAGAATTTTAAAGACGTTTGGGGTTAGTCCAAAGGTTTCTGCCATTTAGATGATTTTTTCAACCAGTTAACTTCTCAGCTGTAACACTACATCTGTCATTTTTGGCTTAGAAGCTAATTCATAAATGAATGTGAGTCTTTTTTGGCTGAGCTAAAAACGCTAAGTATGTTTAACAACTGTACCATGGATTTATAAGAATTTCAAGCATGCATTTATGCATTTATCATACCATGATCAAATAAACTATGCAATGTCATTAATAAACAATATGTAGTAATATTTGGCCATCTTTTGAAGACAAAATAATAGGTACTTCAGGCATGTGAAGGTAAAAAGATACTTGTGAAACAAATATAAGAAAAGGAATGCTGCCTTAAAATAAATCAAAGCATACATGGGATTAGAGTACAACATTTTATAACAGTGTCTGAAATGCAAAGGGTGTTTTTTTTTTCCTTTTTTGTGGCAACATAACAACAAACACTTAAAATTCAGCTCAAATCACCCTGTGATCCAAGGGTATTGATTCTATCAGTGTTTCACAGCACTCAAAACCCTATTTAATACAGCTCAGAGTACTGGGATTCATCATGGGGGGAGGGGGGAGGGGAAGGAAGAATAAACAGAAACAAAAATTTAAAATTCATAATAAAACCACTTTATGGTATATTTTTATGCATAGTAGTGTTAAGCACTAACAGTAGTAGAATGGAGGCTAAATATGTTATTCCCCCTGATTTTTTTTCATAATTATATATAGCTCAATGATAGAAAGTCAATTCATTGTGGTCAACATATGAAGTATCATATAAGACAAAAATGGATGTGAAAGTCACCTATCTAGAATAACCTCCTGCTAACCAGCAGCAAGCCCTACAAATCTTACCTTACAAAAGTTGGTGTTTGGAAATGGGCTATAGACTTCCATGAGGATTGCAGAACCTGAATGGAGAGCTACAAACCAGTCTTATGTCCTCAAACTCAGGTAGTTGGGTCGTACTTAGTTCACTAATTAGTAAGACTTCTTTCTTTTCTAAGATGAGGATGACACAGGCTTGAACTGGATTTTTTCTTACTCAGTGAGGCATAGCCTTCAGAACCACTAATGGAACTTTTAAAAAACTATAGATGCCACCCATCTATACCAGGTTGCCATCCCGTAGGGCTTGTGTATTGCTGTGATGTTGAAAGCTATGCCGCCGGTATTATAAATAGCAGCAGGATCACCTGCGGTGACCAGGCTTCAGTGGAACATCCAGACTAAGTAAAAAGGAGAGGTGGAGCACTTCTAAATGGTTAGTCACCGAAAGCAAACCTTATGAACAGTAGTGGAACATTGTCTGACAGTGTCACAGTTGAGACCCTCAGGTCAGAAGGTACTCAAAATACATTTGTAGAAAAGCTGCTTCCTTAGAGTGGAGCTGACCTTAATGACATGGATGGTATAAAGCTTTCGGGGCCTTCAGCTGCTGATGGTGCACAGCTCAAAATGAGAAGCAATAGCTGCAAACATTCATTAATAATCAGAATGTGGAATGTCTAAATCTAGGAAAATTGGAAGTCATCAAAATGAAACAGAACACATAAAGTTCAATATCTTGGTGTGGCTCTCTAGGATAAATCACTGGATTGCAAAGTCAGCAGTCCAAACTCAAAAGCCACTCCACAGAAACACTATACAGGAAGGATCACTATCAACCAGAACCAACTCAACGGCACTAACAACAACAGTGAGCTGAAATGGATGGGTACGGGCCATTTTGAATCAGACAATTATATGGCTTACTATGCCCAGAACAACAAACTGAAGAGGAATCATGTTGCATTCACTATCAAAAAGAGCACATCAATATCAATCTTGAAGTACAGCGCTATCTATGATAGGATAATATCCATATGTCCACAACGAAGAATGGTTAATGCCACTATTATTCATATTTACACACCAATCACTAAAGCCAGTGATGAAGAAACTGAAGAATTCTACCAACATTTGTGTTCTAAAATCAAACGTATGATCAAAATGCTCTGATAATTACTGGTGATTGGAATAAGGAGGTTAGAAACAAAGAAGGGCCAGTAGTTGGAAAAAACCGCCTCGATGAATGAAATGATGCTGGCGATGGTATGATACAATTTTGCAAGACCAATGGCTTTCTTATTCGTTGCAAATATCTTTTTTAAACACAAAAGGAATTTTAAACCTTACCAGATGGAATACACAGCAATCAAACTGACTACATTTGTCGGAAGATACGGTGTAAAAGCTCAATATCATCAGTCAAAACAATTCCCACAGCCAACTATGGAAGTTTAGGCTGAAATTGAAATTTTAAGCAACTTCATGAGAGTCAAAATATGACCTTGAACATACCCATCCCTGAATTTAGAGACCATCACAAGAACAGATTTGATGCATTACACACTAATGAGCAAAGACCACAAGAATTGTGGAATGATGTCAAGAACATCAAGAAAGCAAGAGGTCATTACAAAGAAAGGAAAGGAAGAAAAAATCAAAATGGATTCAGAAAACACTGTGAAACTTGCTCTTGAGGGTAGAATATGTAAAGTCACTGGAAAAGCGGAACAAAAATTTTCAAAGGACAGCTCAAGAAGACAAAGTAAAAAATTATAATGAAATCTGCAAAGATCTGGAGTTAAGAGACTCACAAGGGAAGAACATGCTCAGCATTTCTCAAGCTGAAAGAATTCAAGAA
>NW_006408581.1:15475994-15477793 GCF_000296735.1 Chrysochloris asiatica | reverse complement strand
AGTTATTTTCAGACAAAAAAACTGACACTCAGGGAAGATAATACTTTGACCATGTAGGGAACAAAGCTGGAATTTGTATCCAGATCTTTCTCTAATTTCTACACTCTTACATTATTCTGCCTGGTATCTCAACAAGAATACTGATTAAAATAAACACAGAAACAAATAAGTGAAGGAGTGAGAGAATCAAACAAGAATCACTAAAAGTCTATCTTTACTTAGATGACTTGTGGGAAAGGAAACTAGTGTGTAAGAGGCAAGGCTTTGAAGACAGAAGTAGAGGCAGGAAGCAGAGAACGAGAAAAAGAGTTGCATTTCTTCTTTGATGAAGTGTCTATTCAAATCAAAGTGTCTATTTGGCCATTTTTTAAAAATCAAGAAATAGGTCTTCTTATAAAATTGTAAGATTTCTGGATAAAAGTCCTTAAGTATGCATTTGTAAATATATTCTTAATTTCTTAATTTAATGAAGTCTAATGTAATAATCTTTTCCTTATGGTACATGCTATTTGTGTCTACCTATGAAATCTATGATTAAGTAAAAGCCAGTAAGATTTTCTTTTAGTTTTTAGAAGTGCAATTCTTACAAAATGCTAGCTGGGTTTCTGAGCAGGATCCCACTGAATCTACACAACAGTTTGAGAACAACTGCCATTCAGCAATAGATAATACGTGCTCCAAACGTGAGCAGGGTATGTATCTCCACTTAGTTAGGCGTTTAGTTTTTCTTAGAATTATCTATAATTTTCAGGATATAGGTCTTATATTTAATATTTTGCCAATTTTATTCCTAAGTATTTGATATTTTTATTATATTGAAAATGGCATTTAATTTTTTTTTATTTCAATATTTTAATTGTTTATTGCACTGTAGGATAAGCACTGGACTACTAACTACAAGGTGAGCAGTTCACACCCACCAGCGTCTCCTCAGAAACCCTATACAGGGTTGCTACAGATAATAATCAACTTGAGGGCACTCAACAACAACAACAACATATTGAAATACAATAGATTTTTATATCAACGACTTTCTATCCTAGAACCATGCAAAAGTAATTTATTAGTTTTAATAGCCTGTTTGTAGAGTCTAGCTATGCCATTTTTAGAAAATTAACCTCTTTGAGCCTAAATTTTCTCACTTCAAACAGAATAGCACTAATGGAAAATTAAAACTGAGAATAAACGAATGAAACAAGGAGGATAATTCTAACAACACTTAGCACTGTACCTTACCCAGAGCCAATGTTCAACACGGACGACTTGTCAGAACTTCAGAATTCTTGCTACCTCAGGTATCTGAACTGTTGGCAGTGACCCAAATCTTTATCACTAGGCCTGACCTTTCTCCTTGGTTGAGAGCTTTACTCCCATTTGTATACTATACTACTGCGCCCACAGGGTGCTTCAACACTTCAGGTACAAGGTCTAAATAAAAACCACAACTTCATTCAACCAAGATTCACTTCTGCTTTCTGAAAGCCCTACTGCTAATTATGATATCACAACTATCAGCAAATCTAGGAGGAATCACTGAAAACCCTCTAAGACCCTTTAAAATGTACTCTTGTAATATCACAGTAGGAAACTTTGAATGATTATGTGACAAACATGTCAAACACTCAATCTGTACAACTACTTTTAGTTACTATTATCTATATTCTCTTGATGTTAAAACTGAAGCACACAGGTTGAATATCTTTCCCAAAGTCACACACCTAGTAACCACAGAGCCAGAATCAACCTACGCAATCTACCTCCAGAACGAGGACAGTAACCACAGAGCCAGAATCAACCTA
>NW_006408581.1:15472779-15475709 GCF_000296735.1 Chrysochloris asiatica | reverse complement strand
ATTTCCATTAGTAGTGATAGTGAGGGCTAGGGAGCTTGCTATTAGATGATATTTGTAGGCATCCAAGAAATATTTTAATGCTCCATTAAAATTAGCATCCCTAAGCATGAGGTTCCTTTAAAAGATACGTGCAAAGAAGCCAGTAGCAAAAGGAAATTAAAGGTATGACTAAAGTTGTTGTTGTTGTTGTTAAGTGCCGTTGAGTCAATTCCGACCCATAACCCTGTAATGGGTTTCTGAGGAGCAGCTGGTGAGCCTGAACCATCGACCTTGCAGTTCAAATGACTTTGCAGTCTGACGCATTAACCCACAGCATCATACCAGGACTCCATGTTAGCCAGGCTTAAAATCCAAAGTGCCAATTTAGAGTTCTCTGTAGATTGGGATGGAAAATATGTAAGAATTAAGGTTTAAGAGAGGTTATTAACCCTAGGACCATCAAAGGAGAAGAGCACAGGTGTAATGTGAGACCTTATCCAGAGAAGCAGTGACACCAGAGATGGAGGGAGAGATGAGGACATGGAGAGAGGGAGCAACTGAACACTCTAGATTCATGGGAAGAGAGGGACTGAAAGCTGGAGGCCAGGAGGCAGGCTTACAGAATGTGGCCTTTTGGTGGTTTAAATTATTATATATGCCTGAGTGTTTTAAAAAAAAAAGGCTAAAATTAATAGAGAGAAATACTGTTAACTGATGGTACATGGAAGGGATTATAATCATTGTAATGAAAAAGTATATGATTTGTTGAATATGTAACAGATGATCTGCTCTGTAAACTTTCACTCAATTCACAATAAAAACTTTAAAAAAGAAAAAAAACAGAGATCTAATCTCCATTTTAACATTCGCTGGATCCTGGAGACTAAAGAATTTAGTAACATATATATTCCATATATTTATAATATGCTTATATATAGCATAATAATGAATAAAGGTGCGAATAAGCTCCAAACCGTCTGCTTTTCAGTACCATAAAAAGCAGCAGCAGAGAGGAAGCTATCCTCATAAATATGACCTTTCAGCTAGAGACCTCTGAACTGAAAATATGGCCAGCCTATGTCTTGGAATATGATAAAAATGAACATGCAATTCCTTCTCTTTGGAAACAGAAGGATGATTGAAATAGGATAGAAAAATCTCTGCCACTTATTATTCCCGAGATGTATTCCTAAAACCAACTTTCCCAGTGTCATCATCCCAATTCAGGCACTGCCTCTCACCTGGACTTCATGAACACGTATTCGGGGCATCATGAATTGTCTTGTAGGGGGAGGAGGAAAACACATATATATCATTGCAAGTCTACCAAAATATAACAGCTCTATATGTAGCCTTATCTCTTACTTGTACACGACAGATCTGTTGCTTTCCAACAATCCTTTCATTTTTTTCCCCTTCAATTCTTAAGTTTCTGAAGTTTTTGCAATGTTGTCTCATATCTGAGATAGAACTTCATTCTTCGAAAACCTGCTTTGTATACTACCTTCCTTTAAAAGGTCATGCAGTGTCGTGGGATAAAGCACTGGACTGCAATGTTAGGTTGAACCACAAGTTTGGTGGTTCAAACTCACCAACTGCTCCTCGGAAACCCTATACAGGGTTGTTATGAGTCAGAACTGACTTGACGGCACTTAACAGTAACAACGTCTTTCAAACTACCTAAGAACATTCAATGCTCTATGTACTCCTTAAGAAATGCTTTATAATAATATTATGTACACTTGTTTATACTTTTTGTTCTTTGAGAGTAGAAATCATGTCTAAAATTATTTAAATTTTTTCTATGGGTGCCATGTATAAAGGTTCAATAAATACGAAACCAAACGATTTCTAGCCCACACTAAGAAAAGTTTAGAAAGCTATTTTTACTCCTTTTTATTCTTTCTATAGACTACACTCCACCAAAGAGCAATCTGAACATAACAAACATATTTTTCTCCACATTCTCCTCTGAAACCATGGAGAGAACTGTGTTTCTCTTTTGCCTTTTGATAAGTTCAAGAGGCACACAGCTCATAAAAGAAAACAAAGCAAGCAGTGTTAAACATTTGGAACTCAGAAGAAGGAAACCTTAGGTTCATCCACACATTAATGAATTAAAGGAAGGAGACATTTCATAACATGGGCAATGGTATCTCAATTCACATAGGGAAGAGGCAGGCTTGGCGATTAATATCTAGTAGGCTCTCTTATAAAATTAATGGTAAAGAAAAGTGAGTTTAGTTAAATGGAATTTTACATTACCTATGATTTTGTGGAAACATAACATTTATCAGGTGGTAGGTGTAATTACAGGAGAGCACAGTGGCTCTGGATGACAAGCACTGGACTTTGAGCCACAATGTTAGTGGTCTGAGCCCAACAGCCACTAAATGGTAGAAAGATGAGGGTTTCTGCTCCTGCAAAGATGCAGAGCCTCGAGAACCCTATAAAGGGTCGCTGTGAGTCAGACTGACTCAGAGGCACTTAGCAACAACAAAGCTGCAATTACTGAAGAAGTGTGGTGGCTGTGCAAGATAAGCACCAGACTGTGAACCACAAGATCAATGTTTCAAGCCCATCAGCTGCTCCATGGGAGAAACGGCTTTCTTCTTGCGCAAAGATTTAAAAAAAAAACTCAGAAACCCTGTACAGGGCCGCTATGACTCGACAACACTTAACCACCACAATAACAACAAGAAGCTGTAATTAAAAGTTCATAAAATTTATTATAAAATGACTTGCAATTTGCATAAAGTTCATAATAAAAGAATAAGATAGTATTTCTTAATAATGCTATCCAAATATGTCCCAAGAAATATTGCTATTCTTTTTACTGAAAATTGATGAGAAGTTTGAGGTATTTAATTCAACATTGTTTTAGCATCATATAAACATATATATGTTGTTATTAGGTGCCATCGAGTCGGTACCGACTCATAGCGACCTTA
>NW_006408581.1:15461039-15471974 GCF_000296735.1 Chrysochloris asiatica | reverse complement strand
GGCAGTGTTTCATTCTGCTGTGCATAAGGTCGCTATGAGTCGGTACCGACTCAATAGCACCTAGCAACAACAAATTAATAATGAGCAGAAAGCCTCATCTTTCTCCCGTGGAACAGCTGGTGGTTTCAAACTGCTGACCTTATGGTTCATTTAGCCTTGGAAACCCTGTACACGGTTGCTATGAGTTGGAACTGACTCCATGGCACATAACCAACACCACCATTAATAGTGAGGAGGTCCTGGTATGGTGCTGTAGGGTAAGCACTGGACCACAAGGACAGTTTTAACTGTGAGGTTGGTGGTTCAAACTCACCTGCAGCTCCTCGAAAAAAACCAATACAGGGTGGGCGTGGGTTGGAACTGACTTGACGGAACTTTAACAACAACAATTGATAGTGGAATCCTGGTATGGTGCTAAAGGATAATGCACTAGATCACAAGTCAGTTTGAAAGGTCAGTGTTTCAAACCCACCGGTTGCTCCTCAGAAACCCTAGACAGGGTTCGTTATGACTCTGAACAGACTTGACGGCACTTCACAACAATTGACAGTGAAAGGTGCAAAAGGTGCTGGGTAGTGTAAAAGGGTAACAGAATCAGCTGCCAACCAAAAGGTTGGAGGTCAAATCTCAGCAAGAACAAAGGCCTGGTGAGGCACTTAGAAAAAAATCACCATTGTGACGAAAGGTAATCCTGAGGTGGAACGGACTCGACAGCAACCGGTGTTGTTATCGATAGCTATCGGGGTGGGGTGTCATTAGCTACACTGGATTCAAGTTCAAGTAGACACCAGACAGTGAAGGAGAAACTGGCTGACAAACTGTTTTCCATTAGAAAGATTCAGTTCATAGTTGTAATTTTAAAACATTAGAGATCAGTGCTTTAGTTAAAGAATCCAAATCTATGTTTACTGTACACAAATGACTGCATTTCTTAACAGATATTTCTTATTTAAACATCTGTTGACTTATTTCTGGATGAAATGCACAGTAAACCCATGTCAAAAGATGACAGATGAATAAGAATAGACATGTTTTCTGACACCAACATACAGAACATTCCATTCTCAGAACCAACAGGTTATTTACCATGCATTGATTTTCCTGTAAAATACTTTTAAAGTTATTTCAAAGCTAACATTTCAGTCACATACAGGTCCACGAGTTCCTGTACAGGTTTACATATGGACAGCCTATCTGACAAGAAGCATCAAGGTGAACTCTTGCCTGGAGGTAGGGAGATGTTTTCTTTTGGGCACTTTCCGTCTCTGGGATTTTTGACAAAAAGAATGTAAGAAATGGAAGGCATTGAAATAGTCAGAGTATCTATGAACAATCTAGCTAACAGAAATTTACATTGGGGTCTCAGTGAATTAAAAGAAAACACCTGAATTCTAAGAATAGATGTCATTTAACGTTCGCCATTTGAAGGTGTATCAACTAATTTTTTGCTTTTCCTAAATACGCCTAGCAGTAGTCTAAGTCAATTGACACAGACCTTTAATAATAAGCACAAGTTTTAGGACATGGCATAATGTATATATATGTATGTTGTTGTTAAACATTGTCAATTTGGTTTGACCCCTAGCGATCCTGTATAGGGTTCCTGAGAAGTGGCTTGTGAGTTTAACCATTGAACTTGCGGTTCAAACTGACCTTATTCTATGGTGCCACACGAGGACTCCCATATATAAATACATTTTTACCTTACAAAAGGATACATGGAAAAGTTCAATAGTATGAATTGCTAATATTTAATAAACAACAAATCGAGGAAAGGGAACTGTCCTCTTTCTACAGAGAGCCTGGTGGCACAGTGGGTTAAGCAGTAGGCTGCTAATCACAAAGTAAGAAGTTCAAATCCATGAGCTGCTCCTCAGGATAAGTTGCTCCTCAGGCTATCTTATCTGCTCCCTGAGACTTAGAGTCTCAGAAAATATAATGAGTAATTCCCCTCAGCCCTAGAGGGTCGTTATGACTCAGAACTGACGACTACAGTGCGTTGGGTTGGGTTTTCGTAATAGAAGAGGGTAGCTTCTGCATGAAAATAGTTTTACTAGATCTATTACCAGAGAATGCACCTTTGCAGTGCTGGAAAGTGAACACACACACATCTTACTTGAATAATCAACTAAGTGTGGCTGCTTATAATAATAACAGCTAACATTATTGAGAATTTACAATTAAAAAGATGTGCCTGTAAAATCTCTTAATTCTAACAATAATTTTATGAAGCACTGGATGATATACTATATTGACTATGTTTCTTCTTTCACTTATATACTTTTAGAGTACTATATGAATATACTTTAGAACATTAAAAAGAATTAAGAATATCTTTATATCCTAGTAATAATCATATTTAGACTGTTTTCACATCTAGTAAAAATGATTTCAAAAGAACTAGAAACTAAATGATCAGATTCCAGCATATTCCATAGAAATAATACATTACACAGAAATGTTAATTAAGACAATGAAGGACTAGAAGTTTGCTAAAATGAAAAAAAAAAACTAACATAAATATAGGCAAAGTGGAACATAAATGCAAGGGAAAAGTGAGAGAAAAAAATAGTAATAACATTAGTAAAACATTCAAGAATTATCTAATGAATCTCAAATATTGTTAACTAAAACGTAGTTAGTATATGGCGGTTGTGTACTGTCGAGTTGGTTCTGACTCACAACGACCCTGTATGTCATTTCCAAGGCTGTAAACATTTACAGTACAGAAAGCTTCATCTTTCTCCCCTGGAGAGTCTTGGAGATTTGAACTGCTGACTTTATGGTTCACAGCCCAACTTGTCATCTACTGTGTTACCAGAACTCCTTAGATGCTATATGTTGTTGTTAAGTGCTGTTGAGTCGATTCCGATCCACAGCAACCCTGTACCGGGTGGTTTCCAAAGCTGTAAATCTTTACAGAAGCAGAAAGCTTCATCTTTCTCCCATGGAACAGCTGGTAGTTTTGAACCGCTGACCTTAAGGTTCGCAGCCTGATTTGTAACCACTACACTACCAGAGCTCCTTTAGTTGCTATATAGAAAACAGAAATTAAATGGTCTATTTTGTTATTGTTGTTATGTACCATTGAGTCAGTACTGACTCATAGTGACCTTATGCACAGCAGGACGAGATACTGCCCAATCCTGGGCCAACCTCACTACTGTTGCCACACTTGAGTCCATGGATGCTGCCACTTGGCCAATCCATCTCTTTAGGGGTCTTCCTCTTTTTCTCTGACCCTCCACATGATATCCTTCTCCAGTAACTGGTCCCTCCTGATAAAATGTCCAAAACATGAGAGACGAAGTTTGGCCATCTTGGCCTCCAGGGAGCACTCTGGCTGCACTTCTTCCAAAACGGATCTATTGGTTCTTTTGGCAGTCCATGGCACTTTCAGTATTCTCCTCCAACACCATAACTCAAAAGCATCAATTCTTCTGCAGTCTTCCTTATTCACTGTTCTGCTTTCGCATGCATATGAGGTTATTGAAAATATTATGGCTTGGGTCAGGCGCACCTGAATCCTCAAGCTGACATCTTTGCTCTTCAACACTTTCAAAAGGTCTTGTGCAGCAGATTTGCTTAATGCAATATGTCATTTGATCTCTTAACTGCTGCTTCCATGAGTGTTGACAGTTGATCCAAGAAGAAGTCTTTGACAACTTCAATCTTTTCTCCGTTGATAAGAATGTTGTTTATTGGTCCAGTGGTGAGAACTTTTGTTTTCTTTACATTGAGACGTAATCCATACCGAAGGCTGTGCTCTTTGATCTTCATCAGTAAATGTTTTAAGTTCTCTTCACTTTCAGCAAGCAAGGTTGTATCATATGCATATTGCAGGTTGCTAATGAGGCTTCCTCCAACCCTGATGCCACATTTTTCTTCATAGAACCCAGCTTCTCGGATGATTTACTCAGCATACAGGTTGAATAAGTATGGTAAAAGAATATAACCTTGTCGCATGCCTTTCTTAATTTTAGACCATTCAGTGTTCCCATGTTCTGGTCGAACAACTGCCTCTTGGTCCAGGTACAGATTCCTCATGAGCATTCTAATTAAGTGTTCCAGAATACTCATTCTTCGCAATTCCATAGCTTGTCATGATCCACACAATTGAAAGCCTTTGTGTAGTCAATAAAACACAGGTAAACATCTTTCTGATATTCTCTGCTTTCAGCCAATATCTATTGGACATCAGCAATGATATATGAAGTTTAATTCTTAATAAATATAACAGATTCTAGAATCTTTTAGGTACTATATCATTCAAGTGACAGTAACCTAGTAATTGACATTTTGTTGTTTAAGTGCCATCGAGTTGGTTCTAACTGACAACAAACCTTGTTTAGAGTTTCCAAGGTGAACTTGAACTGCCGACCTTGCAGTTCAAATTGACATCACAGTCCAGTGCAGCTGACAATCTTATAAATTCTGTTTAAACAATTTAAAAATAAAATGTCACTTATATGAAGGATGATGAATAAATAATAATTCATATGACTTAAAAGGTAGATACATATAGTGGGTTGAATGGTGAGCTCTCAAAAGATATGTCCATGTCCTAATTCTCAGAATCTTATTGGGAACAGGAGTCTTTGCGGACATGACTGAGTTAGGATTTTAAGAGGAGAACTTATGCTTGGTCGTCCATAGGCCTTAAATGCATCCTTACAGGAAACACAGAGAAGGTGATCTGAAGACACAGAGAGTCCAGTGGTGAGGACATAGCCAAAGACGCCAAGGAGTGACTGGAAGACTGTTCCTTAGACCCTCTGATGAAAGCACTGCCATGCTGGCACCTGGTTTCTGGCTTCTGGTCTTCAGAATTGTTCGATTTTGTTGTTTCAAGCCATCAATTTTGTGGCAATTTGGATTGGTAGGTTCTGAAATTTATTGTTCTCTTGGATATTTAAGAACAAAAATACACCTATTGGTATTGTTCAACATCACACCTGTTATTGTTTTATATACTACTTACAATTAGTATGATAACAGTGTGTCAGAATAAACAATTAGACTAGGAACAAAGAGAACTAATGTCTAACAATAGTACAAACAAGAACAAGTTATGTAACTTCTTTAGATTTGTGTTCTTATTTGTAAAGTGAGTGGGGTATTTTGATCTCAAAATTTTCTCTCAAATTTGGAATTTTTACCCTTTTAGGTAGCAAAAATAGTAAGAGACAAGGCACTCTGGTAGCGTAGTGGTTACAAATTGGGCTGCTAACCTCAGGGTAAGCAGTTCAAAACTACCAGCTGTTGTGCATGAGAAAGATGAGGCTTTCTGCTCCAGTAAAGATTTACAGCCTCAGAAACCGTGTACAGGGTCACTATGAGTTGGAACCGCCTCCACGGCACACAACAACAACAACAAGTAGCAAAAATAATAAGAGACAGAGTAAAAGCACAAAAAAGCAAGTAAGATTAAAATAGTAACAGTGGAAATGTGTGTTACTGTGAGCTACCAGGAGATACATATGTTATTCATGCCGTTTAAGTGCCATGGTGACAGTTCCAACTCACAGAAACGTTGTACAGGGTTTTTGAGGAGCGGCTGGTGAGTTTAAACTGTCAACCTTGTGGATGAAACCAACCTTGTGGTCCAGTGTTTATCCTACAGTGCCACACCAGGACTTGATAGAACCGCACAAATTTATATAATAACTATTAAATATTTATTGAGGGTTGACAATTTGTAAAAGACTCCATAGAGTGATTAGGTTTTATAAACTCTCATGTTGCTCTAGTTATATGCCCAGAATTGTGCTAGGCTCCAGGTTTTATAACTGAAATAAAGCCTGAATGGTTTATAAATAAAAACCAAAAAACTGTTACCCATTATGTGGATAAATCATATCTTTTCTTTGAAGTATCTTATATATTTAAAAATAAACTTTTAAAGTATCTTCTACATTTAAGAAGGCATTTAAAAGGGTTTTATAATCATAACATTTAATAGATAACATTACTTTATATAGTAACAAAATTTTTAAAGGCTAATTCTGATTTTTACTCAATGGTAACTTTTTTTTTTTTTGCTCCTCCAAAACATACACTTCCAATCAATCCTGTTTCCCTTTTACTGAAAGAACTTTTCATGATGACTTCAATACTGAAGTATAATTTAGAAGCAGTCTCTAAAACGGGGAGTAATGTTCATCTAAATATGCCTGCCAAGTTTAAAAATGTATTAGGAGTTAAACTGAAACATGCTGAAAATGACTCATTGTGGACTAGAATACACACTGTAGGAAATAAGAGCTCATTTACAAGTGGGAGAAATACCCTCACACTTCATCTGTGGTAATTCTCTGGACTTTCTTTCCAGTAAACATCATATTTTAAAATAATCGTGGAAAATATCTTACTTTTAACTGAAGTTTTTATGAGTTGATTTAGTCAGCTGGCATTCCAATTTTTTATACATATCTTTTTTTGGACATGGGTATATTTACCAAATCTAAATCTATAAAATTTTCCCTAAAGCAACAGAGCTGCAGCCTATAAAGGAAGCAGTGTAAACACACACACACATACACACACGTGTTCTCCTCTCTCTCTTTTACTCTCTAGTTCAGTGCACATGTAGAAATGGCCAACTATTACTCTAGATTTCTGAAACAGCATCCTAAAAAATGTGTACACATTTAATAATGTGCTTTCCTTTGTTTATAAATATGATGTTACTGATAAGTCACTAGAAGTCCACGTACTTGAGTTCCTTTTCTAGTAGTTCTTACATATTTGAACTGATTGAATCTATTCTCTGTGCTTGTGACCAAAATTACACAGTTTAGTCACAGACTTAGAGGTTAGACTTAGAAATGCCATGAGACAAAAAAGGAACTGAAAAAAAGAGTCTAAGAGTGAACTTAAAACCTTGGTCTCTCAAGCAACACACTGTTGTCTTAAGTGAATTAATGATAATGAGTCACATTTTAAAGACAGCTTTAAAACGTTTGTGGAAAAATTCCTTTATCTTTTATATCAATTTTCCCACAAACTTTTTGAAGTTCCCTCAAATATCCATGAACAAAACTTTAATGTGGTGTAAACTAGATACAATGTAAGGGTGATTATGAATTAAAAATAAGGTTCTGGCTATTAGACTTTTTAAAAACTGCATTTCCTTATTTCAATTATTTACTGAACAAGGACTAGTGGGTAATTAATTGAAATATATGTACAGTACTCCCTTAGCTACGAATTTTATCTAGAGACTATCTCGCCCCCAAACCATGTTGTTTTAAATGTGACCATCACTCTGGTAACAACTGAGCCGTCTAGGCATGGACATGCAACACAAGTGGGATAAAAAGTACGTTCCCTACTAGAAATTTTATGCAAAAAAATTGTTGATTATATCTTCATTGTGTACACGTTGTATAAGATTGTCAAGATCCTATATTATTATAAACAAATGATTAATAAACTTTTCATTTCACAATACTTGTAGGTCTCTCATTATTATTGCTATATTATCATTTTCATTTTTTACACTTTTTATTGTGAATTGAGTGGAAGTTTACAGGGCAGATCATCAGTTATACATTCAACAAATCATATACTTGGTTTCATTACAATGATTATAACCCCCTCCATGTATCATCAGTTAACAGCATTTCTCTCTATTCATTTTAGCTCTCTCTCTCTTTTTATTTTTTTTAAACACTCATGCATATATAATAATTTAAACCACCAAAGGGTACATTCTGCAAGCCTGACTCCTGGCCGCCAGTTTTCAGACCCTATTCCCATGAATCTAGAGTCCTCAGCTGCTCCCTCTCTCCGTGTCCCCATCTCTGCCTCCATCTCTGGTGTCCCTGCTTCTCTGGATAAGATCCCACATTCCGCTTGTGCTCTTCTCCCTTGATGGTCCTAGGGTCCTCTGTTTCTGGACTGTAAGATTAACTACTCCTCCGTTTTTATCACAAAATTCTATCTTTACACTTGTGACAGTCACAATTAGTCATGATAACAATTACTCACTATTGAATCATAAGACTCTTATCCCCATGTCTTTTCACCAGACCCATCTAGACAAGTTGAAAACTATTCAACTTGTGGTGACTGTATATTCCCCCGCACACTCTTAAACTAAACTCCCTCTTGAAAACTTGTAAGACAGTCACTTTGTGCCTTTATCATCCCATTTTAGGTAGCCAATGTCTAAGTTGCCCATCCCTACCTTCCCTGTATACGGAGGGGGTAGCATTGATACTTGTGAAAACCCCTTCCCTACTACTGCCTCTATAACTATAGATCAAGTTCATCAAATTGTAGTAATTTACCCTCTTTTCTTTTATCAAAAATTGTTTTCTTTTTTATCTTCCTCTAGTCGAGTTCTGATTATCAAGCCATCGAGGCTTGGTCAAATGGGTACTATCTGCAAGTCTGGATGTTCTTGTGCGTCTTCCTTGCTTCATACAGATGGATGCTTCACTCTCAGCTCTAGCCCTCTGTGGCTCTGCCCTTGTCCGTGGGTTCAGGAGTCTCCAGGTCTCACCGCAATTGAGACCAACCAGCTCTTCCTCTTTCTCTCATCTCTAGGTCAGCGGGTGTCTATAGAATGTGGTTGAACTCAGCCCATTTCTTCATTGCTGCCTTTCCCCCTCTTCCATTCACCAGTAGACCAATGTAGTCGCCAGCAAGCTACATGCCTGCTCATGTGTTCCCTTTGAGTTTCAGTCCTGGAAGGGGGGGGTTGTCCCAAAAGGACTTGATTGCTTGCCTTGATGGCTTCCTGGAGAACAAGTTTTTCTTATTCTTGTAGTCGTCAATCATACTGCCATTTTTGTTTTGGGTTTTTCCTGCTGATCTTTCTTTGAAGATGTATCTTCTGTTGCTCTACCTGTTCCAGGCTGGTCTGCTTGTCTCCTCAGAAGGTTCTGGACAGGACTCAGGTTTCCACCTAAGGACCTATACACTGCAAAGGCTCAGCAAAAGGCCTATTTCACTGGCAAGTTCTAGAAGCGCTTTTAGGTATTCCACTCAGTTATAGGCTGGAAACAGGCTTACAAGCTTTTGGTAATCATGTTTCCCGACATGCCTTTTAATCCAACTCAAGTGTCTATTTTAAAATAGTAGGCAAGGGAAACCAATATTCATAAGACAGTCAAGCATCTTCGTATTACTTCCCCTCTTCAGATATGTCTCGATCCCTGTATCACAAAGCCCTGTTGTTCCAAGGTTGAGCATGCATCACTATTTACCTCTGTCCCATTTAGCCCATGCAAACCTGTCTCAGTGTTCTTCTTTTTCATTTTTAAACAGTCTGAGTCACTGACAAATGTGGAAACAATAGTTTTAATTTTTTTGGCCCAAATTCTATTCCTATATAAAAGTGAGTTAATCACATCTACAGTTATTGCTAGGGAAGCTATGTTTAGTCTTCTGCCATCTTTATTTATGCTTCCTGCTACTTTGCTGTTTGCTTTTGTTATAGAAACTGTGCTTTCTCTTTATTTCTTTTCTTTAATCTCCTTTGGTCCTAAGGGAAGTATCATCAGTTTTTAGTTTTATTAGTGGCTTCATATATATGCTTAAACATAAATCTCTTGATAAAATTCCATTGATTATCTCTTCTGAAAATTGAGGAAACATTCAAATATATACTACTTCCTTCTATAATCAATCCCTAATTTTATTGGAAAATTTCTGCTATTTTTGGTTTTATTTCTGTTAAATTATTTTGACATTGTTAATTCCTGATAACAATTATGATAAATTCTATTTGTATTAAGAATGTAATTATTAAGAATTTTACCCTAAATGTTCAGTGCCAGTTCTTTCATACCCTGACAGCTCAATCCAAGAGTTCTATATTTGACTGGACTCCTAGTTTGATGCCATAGGATCAGCCCTAGATGTCGAACAACAAGATCAGCAGTTCAAATCCACCAGCTGCTCCTTGGAAACCCTATACAGGGCTTCTATGAGTCGGAACTGTAGCTGGCACTTAATAACAACAAACATTTGATTCATTCTTTGGTTGGTCAGTTTACATTTTCAAGTAAATTGTCAGTATCTACAATTATCTTCTTTATTTTATTATTTGTGTATTTTCTGGTTCTATTAAGACAGAGATCCTTTGGTCTTGTTACTCTTAATCCTATTCCTAAAGCAGTGCTTGGCACAGAGTAGGTGGTTAATAAATAATGCTGAAAACAAAGTTGTGAGGAAGAAATATGAGCTCAATTTATTATTTTCTTTAGCAGAAGGCATACTTATTCTGCCCAGATGCTCTTAACATTCTTTTTCTGTGGTGAAGAGTTCCGACACTTTATTTGACGTTGCTGCATTGCTGTTGGCCATGCTCTTGTCCCCATTCAGAATGTGGGGATGTCTTCTAAATTGAAAATTCTTTATTTCAGAAAAAGTTTTCTGCTATTCTATCTCTAAATAGCAAATAGCGTTCCTCTTCCATTTGTTGCTTTCTTCCCTAGGTACAATTACCTGCATATATTGGATACAGGAGTTTAATGCTATTCGTCCTCCATGTCTGTTACTTCTTCTATAATGGTTTTCAACTTTTTATCCATTTTTCTGGCTTTTAAACTTCCCTGCCATGTTACAATTTGGTTTTCTAGACTACTTTATTCCCCACCACAATTTCTTTTTCTTTAAATCCTTTTTAAGTTTTGTACTATCAGTCTTCTGGACTTCTGGTGTGACACTGTAGGATAAGTACTAGACTGTGAACCACAAGGTTGGCGGTTCAAACCCTCCAGCTGCTCCTCAGAAACCTTACACACAGCATCACCGTGAGTCAGAACTGTCTCAATGGCACTTAACTTAATCTGTCTTCTAGGCAATTTCATTTGTTAACTTTGCCAGTTTACTTGCATCTTTTCTGCCTTATCTTTTGTGGTCCTTTAAGTTTACTTGAAACGACTTTTGCATGCAAAGTCTTCTTAATTTTCACCAAATAAG
>NW_006408581.1:15457293-15460124 GCF_000296735.1 Chrysochloris asiatica | reverse complement strand
CATCCTGAGTTGGTTTTGATCCTGAACTGTACCCTGTTCACTTAACTAACCAACCCCCACCCCCATAATCACGAGTATTGTTATGAGGTCTGTGTGGCCACTGCAATGGATTATTAAACCCAGATGTGATGTAGAGAGTACTGTGAGAGGAATGGTGGGTGTCAGAATAGGGTAAAGAGGGTTGTAGGGTGGAAGCATGTCTGACCTCCGCTTCATAGGAACTGGCCGTGGGCTGATTTTGGATATGATTCTCTCTCCCCCTTGTGAAGCCAGCGGAAAGCAGACATGGCTCCCACATGGTCTTTGCATCTTTGCTTTCAAACAGTCTGTGTTTTCTTAAAATTTCTCATGGTGTATACATTATAATCTAAAATCTTCTTTTTAGAGTCTTAGATTTTTAAAGTATTTTCTTTACCTTTTTAGGCTTTTATATTACTCACATTTTTTTTTCTTTCAGTTTTTGAATATGTCTCATATTTGTCTTTTCAGATTACACAATCACTTATTAATCTTTGAAAGGAGGTAGTTCCCAGAAGGTCTGCTTTTTGTCCCCCAAATAAGGTCTCTTTTTATACCCCAATATAGCTCAAATGAAATCTTCTTCTTAAGTTTCCTTCCTATTGAAGAAGATATCCTTTTGTTTGCTCATTATCCCTTGAACTGGAGGGCCAGAAATATATTACCTGTTCAGCAATCTCCTTATTTGAAGGAAGGGAGATAGCTGGAGTTGTGAGGTGTCAGTTTAGAAATTTTTGTGTTTTCTTTAAATTCTAGTATTAAATGTTTAGTTGATGAGACTGAAAGTTTATGGGTGTCCCTACCTCTCAGATATTGTATTATTTTTTCCCTTCTTGGAGTGGTAGCTACAGTGGAGAAAACTCAGTTTAGACTTCGGTTTTATTAGGAACCCATAGACTTAAATAATCTCTATAACAAGTATTTTTCTCTATATATTTAGCCCTGTTCTGTAGCTTCTAAGTCTGTTTATCCACAAACTCCATCAGACAATGAAAGAAAGAATCCATATGACTAAGTGTTTAAATTATATCAAAGAAAAATACAGTATAGCATGGTTAAACAGCTTGTCCTCTAACCTAGCATTCCCGTATATACACTGTAGAAGAATAACTTGCCATCTCTAGACATTATCCTTTACTTTAAGACTGGATATTAAGTGTAAATTAATGAAATTACTGAAAAAAATTAAAT
Source organism: Chrysochloris asiatica (assembly GCF_000296735.1). Taxonomy (NCBI): domain Eukaryota; kingdom Metazoa; phylum Chordata; class Mammalia; order Afrosoricida; family Chrysochloridae; genus Chrysochloris; species Chrysochloris asiatica. Next base: position 15,458,915 of record NW_006408581.1, on the reverse strand, counting down.
TTTCAGTTGTAGTAGCTAAGCTTCAAGTGTCCAGTAGTCATACATGGTTTGTGGTAGGGCTCTAAACAGAGAGTTGCCATCAAGTCAATTCTGACTCATGGAGACCCCAAGTATGCTAAGTAGGCCTAACTGTTCACAATGTTTTCAAGATTCTGACCCTTCAGAGACCTCAGATCAGGACAGCACTGCTAAAGAAAAAGAACAAAGTTGGAGGCCTCTCATTCCCCGATCTCAAATTTTACTATACAGCCACAGTGGTCAAAATATTCTGGTACTGGTACAACAAAAGATACATTGACCAGAAGAACAGAATTGAGAACTCAGAAGGAAATTCTGAGGTCAAAAATCAGCTGAATTTTGACAAAGGGCCAAAACATATTAAATGGAGAAGATATAGTCTCTTCAATTAAAGGTGGTGGCAAAATTGGAAATACATTTGCAGAAGAATGGAAAAAGACCCAAATTTCTAGTCATATACAAAAATATACTCAATATGGATTAAAGACCTAAATAAAAACCTACAACTATAAAGATGACCAATGAAAAAATAGGGACAAACTAAGGGACTCCATGCTATACATACACTATCAAACATTACTAAAAACACACAAAAGTAGAAGACAAAATAGATGACCAGGACCTCCTAAAAATTTGACACTTATGTGTATCAAAAGGTTTTGCCAAAAGAATAAAAAGGGAGCCAACAGACTGGGAAAAGTTTTTTAAAAATGATTTACCAGATGACATGAGACTAACATCTAAAATTTACAGAAAACTACAATACCTCTCCAAGAAAAATACCAACAATCTTGGACATGAACAGACACTTTACCAAAGAAGACATTAAGGCAGCCAGTAAACATATGAAGAAATTTTCAGAACCATTGACAACTGATGTTGTTGCTAAGTGCTGTTGACTCAGTTCTGACTCACAGTGACCCTGGAGAGGGTTTTCAAGGAGCAGCTGGTAAGCTTGAACCACCCACCTTATAGTTCAAACCGACTTTGCAGTATAGTGCATTAACCCACAGCATCACACCAGGACTCCTATAACACAAACACACAGTTATTTGTAGGATATGTTAACTAAATACACACACACACACACACATACACACACAGTTATATATCCCACAAATATATGAATTTGAAAGAGGATATTGTCCATGGGTAACCTCAGGGAGGAAGTGGTACAAGTGTTGTGGCCTGGAGGGGACTGCAATCACTGAGACGGCACAGCTGAGTATGATTTGTTCAATGTCAACTTGATCTTGTCTATGAACCTTCATTCAATGCACATTATAAAAGAAACAGAAAAAAATAAATAAAAATAAAAGAGAAAAATCAGAAAGATTGAGTAAACATTAAAATAGCAGCAATGAAGAAAATGAAAAGAAAATCCACAAGCAAAATTAACTCCGTGCAGAAACTTATGTGGAACAATGAAACTAGTAGCACCACAAAAAACACACAGCAAAATGCCAGCAATTAATTCATACCTATCAATAACTACACTGAATGTAAATGGATACGAACTTTGGTACACACACATAATGGAATACTATGCAACACTGAAGAATAATGACAAATCTGTGATATACCTCATAACAAGGATGAACCTG
>NW_006408581.1:15450265-15456778 GCF_000296735.1 Chrysochloris asiatica | reverse complement strand
GTGAACAGAGAGGCAAATACTGTGAAATGATGGCACATGTAAGGCATTGCAATCACTGTAAAGACACAAGGACTGATGATCCCACATTCTGTTCTGCAAACCTTAACTCAATTCACAATACAAAGATTCAAAAGAAAAAAAAAAAAGTTTTTGACCTTTCAGGCCTGACTTCTAAGGCACCTCTGGGGTGGTTTCCCACTTTCACCTCCCAATACTTTCATCATTGCGGAAAATTGTTATTGATGAATAGTACCTTACAGGATGCTGATGGGACTATTAAGAATTTTATCTACATATTATCCACAACACTGAACTCATTAGCTGAACTGAACAATGCTCCTGCCACACCATCTTTGATTTTGGTATTGATTACATTGTATCTGACCAATCTTCTTTTACATTCATGATACCACATAGGACCATCCTTTTATCTCCAACGGGGATGAGTTTTTTTCTCCATTGACCATTTTTGTCTGTATAAAACTGCTCTGATAAAATGCCCAGTTTCACAAGGCTTCTAAGCAGAATTTACCAAGTCTGAGGGCATTTAATGTCAAAACTCTTCTTTAAACCACAGATAGAATTTCTAGGCTACGATTTCACACAAAACCTAGCTGACTTGCAGTTGTTGTTGTTAAGTGCTGTTGAGTTGGTTCCAACTCATAGAGATCCTGTAAAATGTTTCTGATGAGCCAATGGTGGGTTGAAACAACTGACCTTGTGCTTTACAGTTCCTAGCTGATCCTACAGCACCACATCAGGAATCTGATTTGCGATTATTCTCCTATTAATCACTGCGAAGAAAGGCAGGATTATCCAAATAGAACATGTGACAGGGAAAAGGTACTCATTCATTTAATTGATTAACCAAATGAAACTGTGTTTTCTGTGTAAACTTTGAAAAGAGTTCCCTTTGTTATTCTGATACATTGGACTTCCTGTGAAATTTAGGTTTAACTAATCTGGCTTGGAATCCTGGTGTGGCACTGTGGGATAACGCACTGGACCACAAGGTCAGTTTGAACCACAAGGTGGGTGGTTCAAACTCACCAGACTTTCCCCAGAAACCCTATACAGGATTGCTATGAGTCAGATCTGACTTGACGGCACTTAACAACAACAAATCTGATTTAGGAGTCCTGGTGCTATAAGAAAAGCAGTGGATTGCTAACCACAAAGTTGGTGGTTTAAACCCACCAGCTGCCACTTCTTGGAAACCGTATACAGGGTCACTATGAGTCAGTACCAATACGACAGCAACAATCTGATTTAACCAGGATCTGTGGTAACGTAGTGGTTACAAATCAGGCTGCTAACTTCAGGGTCAGCAGTTCGAAACTACCAGCTGTTCTGCAGGAGACAGAAGAGGATTTCTGCTCCTGTAAAGATTTACAGCCTCGGAAACCCTGTAGAGGGTCACAACCGACTCCACAGCACATAACAACAACAACAACAAGGCTCACCCACAGTTGAGATTTCTGACTAAATCAGATTAGGAAAACAGAGAGGTAGTGGAACACTGACAGAGCTGGAAGACGAGCTTCTCAGCTTGGAAGGTACTCATCCTATGACTTGTTGACCTCAATGACATGTAGAGTTGACCTCAATGACACGGATGAAATACACATCCAATGACAATCAGAACGTGAGGGAATCTGAAGTTATCAAAAATGAAGTGGAACGCATAAAGATCGATATCCTAGACATTAGTGAGCTGAAAGGGGCTGGTATTGGTGATTTTCAATCCAACAATCATATGGCTTACTATGCTGGGAAGGTCAAACTGAAGAGGAACGCCATCGCATTCGTTGTCAAAAAGAACATTTCAAGATCTATATATTGTGAAGTAAAATGCTGTCTTGAAGTACAATTTCTACAAGGAAGACCAGTTAATTCAATTTTTATTCAAATTTCCAGACAACCACTAAAGCCAGTGATGCTAAAGTTGAGGGACTCTGTCAACTTCCTGTATGAAGCTTGCACTGGACTGCAAGTCTGTTTGAACTTGAAACTCACCAGCTGCGCCTCCATATAGGGCTGCTATGAGTTGAACCCCACTCAATGGCACTAACCACAACAGCAGCCAATTTCTGTAGTCTGCATAAAACTGATCAAACATGCAATCAAGACGCATTGATAATTCCAGGTGACTGGAATGTGAAGGTTGGAAACAAGAAATATTCATAGTTGGAAAATACAGCCTTCGTGTTAAGAATGATACTAGAGATTGCAAGACAGAATTTTGCAAGACCAATGACTTACTCATTACGAATATCTTTTTTCAAAAACATAAAAGGCGACTGACTATATACCTGGACCTCTCCAGAGGAATCAAACTGACTACATCTACGTGAAGAGGTGATGGATAAGCTCAATATCATCAGCCAAAAAAGGCCAGGGTCAGACGACAGTTCATCAATCATATATGCAAGTTCAAGCTGAAGCCAAAGAAAATTTTAACAAGTACACGAGAGTCAAAATATGACCTTGAATATAACCCACCTGAATTTAGAAACTATCTCAAGAAGAAATTTGATACATTAGATACTAATGACTGAAGACTAGAAAACAACTGAACATTTCAAAGGGCAGCTTGAAAAACAAGGTCATAATGAACTATGCAAAACAAGTTAGAGAACTGTTGAGTAGTGAATCATTTAACTTTGTCTCTTCTAGCTTTGTCTTTAAGGAGCCTTGTAGTATAATGGGTTACAAGTTGGACTGATAACCGCAAGGTCACTAGTTCAAATCTGCTAGGTGCTCCACAGGAGAAAGATAAGGCTTTCTGCTCCTTTAAAGATTTACAGCCTTAGAAACTCTATATTGGAACGAACTCGATGGGACACCACCACCACCAGTAGCAGCCTTGTCTTCAATAATTCCCACCAAATAACTCTTTTCCTAATGGATCCAGGTAAGAGGTAGGTGGGAGAAGATACTGATGGGATAATATAATCCAGCTGTGGATACTAGCAGAGTAATTGCGAAAAGCTGGAACTCTAAAGTAGATTAACAATAGGCAATCTCAGCGTGAAGGCAATCTCATTATCATCAAAGAAGAAGAGTAAGGAGTGGAATGTGTATTTTGGACCCCCAAGACACCTACACAGAAACATGAAGAGAAGATGGAAGGAATACAGAGTCACTGTACCTGAAAGAACTGGTCAATGTTGAAGCACTTCAAGTGGTAGACTATTATCAAGTACCGATGATACTGAAGGAAGAAGTCCAAGCAGCACTACAGGCATAGGTGAAAAACAATGCTCCAGGAACTGATGTATTACAAATGGAAATGTTTCAACAAACTGATGCAGCAGTAGAGGCGCACTTGTCTATGTGATGATACATGGAAGACGGTTACTTGGCCAACCGATTGGAAGGTATCAACATTTGTGCCCATTCTGAAGAAAAGTGACCCAACAGACTGTAGAAATCACCAAACAATATCAATAGTATCACATACAATCAAAAGTTTGCTGAAGATAATTTAAAAACTACTGCAGCAGTATATAAACAGGGAATTATCAGAAATTCAAGCCAGATTCAGAAGATGATGTAGAACAAGGGATATTAAATATATCACTGCTGATAGTAGACAGATGTTGGCTAAAAGCAGAGAACACTAGAAATATGTTTACTTTTACTTTATTGATTACACAAAGGCTGTGTGAATCAACATTGCGAAGAGTGGGTATTCCAGAATGTCTTACAGAATGGGAGGTTAGGGTGGTTTCTCAGCACCCCTACTCAATAGGTTCACTGGATCAGGCATCCAAATGGACACTCGAGGTGCAGTGGGGAGATGGCTCATTCCTTTATTCAGAAAAATAGCAGTCCACACAGGGTATGGGGTCTCTCTTCCTCTTCTACCCTCTCTAGCTCTCAGCTCTCTCAGGCTTTCTTCCCTTCATCTCTTTCTGTGTGCTGTGTTGCTCTCCCTCTTTTCTCTTCCGTTCTCCCTTCTGTGACCGTTAGCTCTGTTGTTCTCCCTCTATCTCTCTGTTCTCCCTCTGTGTCCATTCTCCTCACCCCACATGTGGGAAAGGTCCTTAATCACAAGAAAGGCATCTTGACAAACATGCTCAAAGGTTATATAACAAGTGTGACATTCTAATATGGTGGCACACACAGCAATGACTTAACATTCCCTGGTTTCCGTTGAAACCACTGAGTCTCCCCTGGCTGGAAGGAGAGGAGTCCTTGATAAGCTATAGCCACTCCTTGGCTATCGCCACCTTCTGACCCAACACATAACACTTACTTGTGATCATAAGGAACCTGGACATAGACCAAGAGTTTCTGTTTCTTAGAACAAGGGACTATTCTAAATGGTTTAAAACCAAGAAAGGTTGTGCCAGGGTTGTATCCTTTGATCATATATTAAATCTGTATGCTGAGCAGATAATTACAGAAACTGAATTATATGAAGAATTGTGGTGTAGTAAATTATCTAATGTCTCTTCTTGTCATGGTTTGTAACTCCCAGCAAACAACGATTTTGCCCTGCTAGGTCTACATAAGAGAAAGTAGGAGAAAATACTGATAGGATGACATGATTCAGCTGCGGATGTCAGCAGAGTTCACTGTAATTGTAAAAGCTTAAATTCTGGCATGCGTATAAAGAGAGCCATCGCAGAAGCATGAGGGAGGTCATCTCATTACCATCAAAGACCCAGGAGTGGAGTGTTTCCATTGGACCCGCAAGATGTCTGTGCATTGAACCTCCTCAACCCAGCCACAGAAAGCTGGGATGCTAAAGGATTGGGAGAGGAGCAGCAGCAGCAGAATCAAGAACCAGAGCACAAGACAGTGGACTTCCAGCCCATGGAGCAAATAAAGCTGAGTAACTTTAGGCAGGAACCTTCCTTGTAGAATGGGATGCCCACTTAAATTGGGGAGCCAGATTTGCTGACCCATGGAGCTAAAGTTGAGTGCTTTCAGATTGAGGTTTAAGGTGGAGTGGTGCATCCTATGGGCATTTATCAGCAGCTCACTGGAACAACTATGCCGAGTATTTCTGACCCTAAATTGAAATGAGTTAACTTCCCTTATAAATCCCACAACTCTGGATATTGTCTTTGAGTTCTATGTAGCCATTGCAATGGATTACTGAACTCAGAAGAGTGGCAAGGGTTGTGGAAGAAATAGTTGGTGTTATGTGGCACCATAGGTAAGCACTCGACCTCAAGGTCAGTTTGAATTGCAAGGTCGGCGGTTTAAACTCACCAGATGCTCCTTGGAAACCCTATACAGGGTCACTATGAGTTAGAACTGACTCAATGACACTTAATAACAACATAATTGCAAGGATGTATGAAATAATGGCAAGTGATTAAACAGGAACAAGAGGATAGGATTATTATTCTAAGGATCCAAACAGAAATTAATTTAAAACAGCTTTTAAAAGTAAAGAAATCAGATGAAACACCTTTTATTTTGGGAGTTATGTATGTGAGAGGATACTGAGTTTGCTTCAGAAGCATTGCGTTTAAGTTCCCAAACAATATCCAAATAAAAATGTTAGTGATGCAGCTGGAAATCTGAGCCTATAAGACACAACAAAAGGTTTAGCTTGAGTGTTAACATCATTGGTTCTATCCTAAAAGTAATAGTTAAAGCTGAGGTTCTAGAAGGAGGACATGCAAGCTATCTCCAAGTTATGAAAGAGATCCGTTTCTGTGTCTTTAATTTTTTAAGTGAGCCATGGTTCTTATGGCACTGTGGGTTAGGTACTGGGCTACTTATCACTTATATGCATGTGGCAGCTGGACAATGAATAAGGAAGCCTGGAGAAGAATTCATGCATTTGAACTATGGTGTTAGGAAAGAATACTGAAAGTACCATGACTGTGAAAAGTAACAAACAAATCTGTCATGGAAGAAGTACAGCCAGAACGTTCTGCAGAAGCAAGGATAGCAAGGCTTTGTCTCACATACTTTGGACATGTAATCAGGAGGAACAAGTTCCTAGAGAAGGTTGTCATGCTTGTTTGAGTGGAGAGTCAGTGTAAAAGAGTAGGACCCCAAACAAGATGGACTGACACACTGGCTGAGATAATAAGCTCAAACATATCAACTGTGCTGATGGTGCAGAAGCAGGCAGAGCTCTCGTATGTTGGACATAGTGTCCCTGGCTCAGAGTCAGACCCAACTCAAGAGCATCCAACAACACAACAACATCTCCATATTGAAAACTTCCAAGTCGATTTTGCTTTTTGAGTCTAAGGTTTTCTAGATTCAAGCAGATGCTCTTGAAATTTACTACTGTAAGTTTTGTTAATTTCATAAATTCTGCCAAAAAAAAAAGATCTATTTGGATTTTCATTCTGTTATCAATTTATTTGTCATTTTTCTCTGTTGTATAATATAAAGTTCGTTAAATATGTCGTTTTATTTTTACCCAAATAATTGACAAAAATGTATGAAGGACAGATGCTACTGGTTGTCATCATAATTTATGAAAGGAAGTAATCATTTTTTTTCCTGTTAGTCTAATATGAGACTTTTTTTTTT
>NW_006408581.1:15440866-15448315 GCF_000296735.1 Chrysochloris asiatica | reverse complement strand
ACTCTAAAACTAAGTGCTGTTGAGTCAGTTCTGACTCACAGCAACCCAGTATAGGATTTTTGAGGAGTGGCTGGTAAACCTGAACTGCTAACCTTGTGCCTCAAAATGACCTTGCAGTCCAGTGGATTAACCCACATCACAACACCAGAATGCCACACCATAGTATACCGTATGATTGTCTAAATCAAGATGACCAATAGCAAGCAGTCCATTTAAACTCACTAATGCCTTGGGTAGCGATCTTTATGTGTTCCATTTCATTTTTGATGACTTCTAATTTTCCTAGATGCATACACTCCACATTTGATTATCAATGGTGGTTTGCAGCTTCTCACTTTAAGTTGTGCCCCATCAGCAACTGAAGGTCCTGAAAGTTTAACTCCATCTGCATCATCAAGGTCAGCTCTACTTTGAAGAGGCACCACTTCCCCAGCTACATTTTATAAACTTTCCAATCTGAGGGGTTCATCTTCCAGCACTATATCCGACAATGTTCTGCTAGTCATAATGTTTTCAGTGGCTAACCATTCAGAGACTATTCTGCTTCTTCTCCCTACTCTGTCTTAGTCTGGAAACTTTGATGAAAACTGTCTACGATGGGTGACACAGCTTTCAGCATCACAGCAACACACAAGCCACCACAGTATGACATACTAACAATGGAGAGGAGTACTGCTGTTAGGTGTGTGGTCCCCCGTCATGCTTCTCTAATCCTTGCAAGACTAGAGGCCATTGCTACTGCCACTGTGGAAATCCATCTAGTTGGGGGTTTCCTCTTTTTTTTGCTGACCTTCCACTTAACAAGAATGATGTCCTTCTTCAGAAACTGGCTCTGCCTGACAACATGTTAAAGTATGAGAGACAGACTCTCATCTTCCTGGCTTCTATAGAGCATTCTGGCTATACTTCTTCCAACACCTTGTTTCATTACATTGATTATAATCCCCTCCATGTACCATCAATTAACAGTATTTCTCTCTATCCACTTTAGCTTTTTTTAAAAAAACAAAAACAACAACACGCAGGCATATATAATAATTTATATCTCCAAAAGGCACATTTTAAGTCTGTCTCCTGGCCACCAGCTCTTAGTCCCTCTCTTCCCATGACCTCAACTGCTCCCCATCTCCATGTCCCCACCTCTGCCTCCATGTCTGGCATTGCTGCTTCTCTGGATAAAGTCTTGCATTCTGCTTGTGCACTTCTCCCTTGATGGTCCTAGGGTCCTAGGGTCCTCTGTTTCTGGACTGTAAAACTAACCACTCCCTTGTTTTTGTTACAAAACTTCTACCTTTACAATTGTGACAGTTGCGATTAGTCATGATAACAATTATTCACTATTGAATCATATGAATCTTATCCCCGTCTCTTTTCACCAGACCCATCTAGACAAGATGACAGCTATTCAGTGGGGACTCTTGCTTTCCCCCTATACTCTTAAACTAAACTCCCTCTTGAAACCTTGTAAGCCAGTCACTTCATGCCTTTATCGCCCCCTCATTTTAGGTAGTCAATGTCTAAGTTACCCGTCCCTATCTACCCTGTGTACAGACAGACAGGGTAGCATTGATACTTGATGTGAAGACTCCTTCCCTCTCTGTTGGTATTTAGAGTAACTACCTCTCTCTTCCAACACAGATTGAGTGGTTCTTTTGGCAGTCTATGGTACTTTTAACATTCTTCACCATAACTCAAATATATTAATTCTTCTACTATCTTCCTTATTCATTGTCCAACTTTCACATGCATCTGAGGCTACTGAAAATACCATGGCTTGGGTTAGGCACACCATCTTTTTCTTGAATACGTTAAAGAGGTCTTGCACAGCAGATTTGCCTAGTGCAATATGTCATCTGATTTCTTGAGTGTTGCTTCCATTAGTATTGACAGTGGATCTAAGCAAAATGAAGTCTGACAACGTCAATCTTTTCTCCATTTATCATGATGTTATTTATTGGTCCAGTGATGAAAATTTTTGGCTGTGGTCTTTGATCTTCATCAGTAAATATATTAATTCCTGTTTGCTTTCAGCAAACAAGGTTGCCTTACCCGCATATCACAGGTTGTTAACAAGTCTTCCAATTCTGAAGCCACGTTCTTCTTTATATACTCCAGCTTTTCGGATTATTTTCTCAGGATACAGATTGAATAAATATGGCAAAAGAATACAAACCTGGTACACCATCTTTCCTGATTTAAACCATTTAGTGTTCTGCTCCCTTGTTTTATTTCAATAAATGCCTCTTGGCCAATGTAAAATTTCCTCATGAGCACAATTAAGTGATCTGAAATACCCATTCTTTGCAATGTTATCCACAGCTTGTCATGATCCACACAGTCAAAAGCTTTGCATAGTCAATAAAGCAAAAGTAAACATCTTTCTGATATTCTCTGCTTTCAGCCAATGATATCCTTCAATGTCCTCACTGGAATCCTGCTTGAACCTCTGGGAGCTCCCTGTCAATGTACTATTGCAGCTATTTTTGAATTCTCTTTAGCAATATTTTACTTGCATGTGCTATTAATGATATTGCCTGATGATTTCCACATTTTGTTGGATCACCTTTTTTTTGGAATGTGCACAAATATGGATATCTTCCAATCAGGTGGCCAGTACCTGTCTTCCAAATTTCTTGGCGTACATTAACAGAGTGCCTCCAGGGTTGCGTCAGTTTGTTGAAAGATTTCAATTTATATTTCATCAATTCCCAGAGCTGTGTTCTGCATCAGTGTCTTCAGTGCAGCATGAACTTCTTCCTTTAGTACTACTGGCTTTTGATCATATGCTTCGTCTTTAAATGGTTGACCATCAACATTTCCTTTTGATACAGTGACTATTCCTTCCATCTTCTTTTGATGCTTTCTGCATCAGTCAATATTTTGTCTAATAGAATCTTTATACATAGAATGGCACAACATTGGAAGTTGAGGCTAGAATCTTTTCTTCAGTTCTTTTAGATTGAATAATTTTAACTCCAGATCTTTACACATTTTATTATAATACTTTGTCTTCTTCAGCTGCCCTTTGAAACTTTCTGTTCAGCTTTTTTACCTCCTCATTTGTACCACTTGCTTTAGCATTTCTAGGCTGCAGAGCAACTTTCAGTGTCTCTTATGACATCCATTTAGATCTTTTCCTTTTTACTTGTCTTCTTAATGACTTTTGCTTTCTTCCTGTAAGATGATTTGCATGCATCCCACAACTCTTCTGAGCTTTGGTCATTAGTGTTTAATGTATCAAATCTGTTCTTCAGATTATCACTAAATTCAGGTGGGATATGTTCAAGGTCATATTTTTGGCTCTTGGGGACTTGTTTCAATTTTCTTCAGCTTCAACCTGAACTTGCATATGAGCACCTAACTGATGGTCTGTTTCAGTCTGTCTCTGGCCTGCTTTTGGTTGATGATATGAAGCTTTTCTATTGTCTCTACAGATGCAGTCAATTTGATTTCTTTGCATTCTATCTTTTGAAGTCCATGTGTATAGTTATCTTTTATGTTGTTTTAAGAAATTATTTACAATGAAGAAGTCATTGGTCTTGCAAAATTCTACCATGTGATCTCCAGCATTATTTCTATCACCGAAGCCACATTTTCCAACCCTTGATCCTTCCTCTTTGTTTGCAAGCTTTGCATTCCAATCACCAGTGATTATCAATATATCTTGATTGCAAGTTTGACCAATTTCAGACTGAAGAAATTGACAGAATTCTTTAATTTCATCATCACTGGCTTTAGTTGTTCGTGTGTAAACTTGAATAATAATGGTATTACCTGGTTTTCCTTGTAGATGTATGTATATTATACTATCATAGACAGCATTATATTTTAAGATTGATCTTGAAATGTTCTTTTTGATGATGAATGTGACACCATTCCTCTTCACTTTGTCATTTCCAGCATAGTAACCCCTATGATTGTCAGATTCAAAACACCGAATGCCAGTCTATTTCAGCTTACTAATGCCTAGGCTCCGACTCGATGGCACTTAACAACAACAACAACAATGCCTAGGATATTGATCTTTATGTGTTCCATTTCACTTTTAACAACTTTTAATTTTCCTAGATTCATACTTAGTAAATTCCACATTCTAATTATTCATGAATGTTTATAGCCTTTTCCTCATTTTGAGTTGTGCCACATTAGCAAATGAAGGTCCTGAAAGATGTACTCCATTCTCATTATCATGGTCAATTCTACTTTGAGGAGGCAGCTCTCACCCAGGAGAATTTTGAGTGCCTTCCAACCTGAGGGGCTCATCATCCGGCACTATATCTGGCAATATTCTGGTGCTCTGAACTCATCATATTTCAGTATTCAATATTCTGGTACTATCTGATAGTGTTCCACTGCTATTCATAATGTTTTCAGTGACTATACATTCATATATAGTTTGCCTCGCTTTCTTCCCTGTCTTATTCTGGAAGCTCAGCTGAAAACTGAAACCTCTACAACAAAGATTGTTGTTGTTAAGTGCAGGAGTCGGTTTCGACTCATAGCCAATCAGTACAGAGTTTCCAAAGAGCAGCTGGTGAGTTTGAACCACCTACCTTATAGTTAAAACCAACCTCATGGTCCTGCTCTTTTCCTACAGAGATATGGAAAACCAAATGAAACACATGCAGCTGATAGTCCTAGAACCCTGACCTTTAGTTGAAGGGATAGAGAAGTGCACTGAATGCTGAATAGGAGGGGAAACTGGGCGGCTGTGGGTGGGTGGGTGGGGGGGGGTAAGGGAGTTAAGCTAGTGGGCAGCCATCTTAAACCACAGTGAGCCGTTTGAGAGACAAGGTACAGAGAAATACCTGTGACTTACGGAGATAAAGGTGCGATTTTTTTTTTTTCTTTCTTTTTTTAGTGGAAAATATTTTGCACATTCAAAAATAAGCTTCTCATGGAGCCTGCAGCTGTGGGCCAGTGTCCACCTTCTTCTTGAGTGATGGGCAGTGTCACAATTCAGAATCCTCCAGCTCCTGGAAATGGGACACCACCCATGATGGAGCCCAGACTGAGGATAGCCAATGCCTGAGTCCCATAGCAGCTGTACCAGAATGGTCAATTCCATGGAGAGAACAGTTTGCACAAACTCCTTCCAGATTGTGTACTCAAAATAAACAACACCTCACTCTACGGGAACTCCATCTCGGGCAGGGAGCACCACTGTCTCTCATCCCTTGCCCACACAGCATGTGAGCACCTTTGCTGCCAGAAAACTCCAGTTTTCTTCTCTCTGGGCCTGGCACCTGCCCAGGTTTTTCCGTTTTATTGTTTGTCACTGTTTATTCTTTATTACCCTTCTTTTTTATACCTTTGCTTTTTATTCTATCTTCACTTACATTTATTCTTCTTTTCTTCTATTTCTCTTTTACCCCACTTCTTCTCTTTCATTTATTTTTGCTACTATTCTCTGTGTGGTGCTGTGGGTTAATGCACTGAAAGGCAAGGTCAGTGGTCAGTTAGAACTGCAAGGTCGGCAGTTCAAGCTCATCAGTTGCTCCTTAGAAACCCTATACAGGGTCGCTATGGGTCAGAACTGACTCAACAGCACTTCACAATAACAACAACGCCTCTAAGATCTCTTTCTCTTTTATTTATTCCTCACTCTAATTTTGTTTAGTTCTTTTTATTTTCCCTCTCATTTTTCTCTTCCATGTTTTTTGGCATTTTTCTCTCCTCTTTTTAGTTACTGTATTATTTTTCTATCTGTTGCTTGCTTTCTGTCTTTCTCTCTTTTCTCTTTTACTATTTTGGTTTTTCGCTATTGTTTATTTGTTTTTTTCTCTTGTGTGTGTTTTCATAATCAAACTCCACAAAATCAAAGACAACAAAAGAAAATAGAAAGCAAACCAGGAAAACAAAAAGTTGATTACAAAGAGGAATCAATAAGACTAAGCTCTAATTTCTCAGCAGAAACCATGCAAGCAAAAAGGCAATGGGAATGTAGATACAAAACTCTTAGAAAGAAAAAATTGCAACCAAGAATCATACACACCACAAAAATGTCGCTCAAATACCACAGCAAAATTGTACCATTTCCAGATAAACAGAAATTAAAGAAATTTTTAATAACCAGATCAACAGTATGAAAGATACTAAAGGGAATTCTATAGGCTAAGAACAAACAACAATCTGAGATCAGCACAAATGGCAACAGCACCCAGAACTCAATCCAGATACAGAAGTATCCAAAGTAAAACAAAAACAAAAACAAAAAACCTACAAGACTGAAAATAGGAACAAGAGATACCAATTTATAAAGAAGATAGCTACAAAGTAAAAAAATGGAAAAGTATACTTACAAAATGTTCAAATGGCAAGGAATTTGAGATAAAACTTATTATTTTAAACTAGGGAAGAAATTAATAAATTACAGGGTGACTTCAAAGACAATTAATATGCTTTCACATCAAAACAAGAAAAAGGAAAACCATAAAGATTTAGTAAACATTAAACAACATCAATGAAAAAAAAAATGACAGGAAAAAGCACAAACAAAATGAACTCAGCATAGAAAATTATGTGTAACAAAGAAACCAGTGGCACCACAAAAATTAAAAACAGATGATAAAATGAATACAATCAATTCACACCTACCGATAATTACACTGAATGTCAATGGATTAGATGTACCAGTCAAAAGACAGAGAAGAGCAGAATCAATAAAAGAAAACACAGGATCCTTCAATATGCTATCCATAAGAAACACACTTTACACACAAAGACAAAAACATACTGAAAATCCAAAGACGGGGAAAAAAAACAAACATATATATAAAGCTAATGGGAATAAAAAATGAGCAGGAGTGGCAACATTAATTTTTGATAGACTAGATTTTAAGGCTGGGCTGGGGAACCTTTTCTCTGCCAAGTGCCATTTGTATATTTATAACATCATTTAATGAATTAAATGATGTTATAAATATGAATTCAAATTAATCATTTAAATTCATTAAATTTATGTTACTATGAAGAAAAC
Source organism: Chrysochloris asiatica (assembly GCF_000296735.1). Lineage (NCBI taxonomy): Eukaryota > Metazoa > Chordata > Mammalia > Afrosoricida > Chrysochloridae > Chrysochloris > Chrysochloris asiatica. The sequence goes on along the minus strand of NW_006408581.1, from coordinate 15,441,336 downwards.
GCCTAGATTTATTGAATTGCAAGTCCTGCCTACGGTTGCCTTGGCAGGGCCAGACCACATCATTTTGTGGGCTTATACGGCCTCCGGGCAAGTCGTTCTCCATACCTGCTTTAAGGCAAAAACCAGCATAAGATAAAAATAAGGACAAAGCATCTTTTGAACAAGAGGACATAACCATAGTAAATATCTATGCTTCCAAAGAAAGAAGTTTTCATTTATAAGAAACATTCTTTGAAGGATAACAGGGTGGGAGGATAGGGAGAGTAAATAACTGAGTAGAGGGTAGACACATGTTAACTGGGCTGGTGGGGAATGCAATAAACACCATACCAAAGAAGAAATTCTGATACAAATAGGCATATGAAAAGAGGCTCAAAATCATGCCATTTAGAAATTGCAAATTCAAACAACCATGAGATATTACTAAACACCTCCCCAAAGACCTGCTGCCATTGTTAACTTTAACTCAT
>NW_006408581.1:15436283-15439951 GCF_000296735.1 Chrysochloris asiatica | reverse complement strand
CACTTCTTCCAATACAGACTAGTTTGTTCTTTTGGAGGTCCATGGGACTTTTAATATTCTTCTCCAACACCATAACTTAAATGTACCAATTCTTCTGTGGTCTTCCTTATTCACTATTCAACTTTCACAAGTGTATTAGGTTATTGAAAATACCATGGCTTGGGTCAGGCATACCTTAGTCCTCAAACTGACATCTTTGCTCTGCAACAATTTAAAGAGGTCTTGTGCAAATCTACCTAATGCAATACACTGTTTGATTTCTTGCCTGCTGCTTCCATAAGTGCTGATGGTTGATCTGAGTTAAATGAAGTCTTTGACAACTTCAATCTTTTCTCCATTGATATGGATGTTATTTATTGGTCTAGTAGTGATGATTATTTTTTCTTTGCACTGAGGTGCAACCCATACTGAAGACTGTGGTCTTTGATCTTCATCAGTAAGTGTTTTAGGTCCTCTTTGCTTTCAGCAAGCAAGGTTGTATATTTTGCATATTCCAGGTTGTTAATGAGTCTTTCTCCTATCCCGATGCCATATTTTTCTTCATATAACCCAACTTCTCTGATTATTTGCTCAGCATACAAGTTGAATACCTATGGTGAAAAAAAGAATACAACCCTGGTGCACACCTTGCCTAATTATAAACCATTCAGTGTTCCCTTGTTCTGTTTGAACAGCGGCCTTCTGGTCTACATACAGGTTCCTCATGAGCACAATTAAGTCTAGTAGTTTTGAAATACAATGGAGCAACTGTATTCCCAGGGATTTATCCAAATGAGTTGAAAATTTGAGTCCATACGAAAATGAGCACATATAAGTTTACTGTTGTTATTGTATAGCAGCTCTATTTATCCATAATTGCTAAAAACTGGAAGTCCCAAGATGTCTTTCAAAGGTAAGTGTATAAACAAAATGTAGTGCATCCATACAATTGAATATTATTCAGCAATTAAAAAGAAATGAGCTACCAAGTCATGAAAAGACATAGAGGAATGCTAAATGCATACTGCTAAGTCAAGGAAGTCAGTATGAAAAGGCTACAGAGTATATGATGTCAATTATTTGACATTAATTAAAAATAAAAATTAAAAAGTGATTGAAAGAGGTTGGGGCTAGGAGACAGGATGACTAGGTGAAGCAGTGAAACTCTTCTGCATAAGTCTGTATCATATTGTGTATAAGACTGTACTGGTGGATACATGACATTATCAAAACATTAGAACTACACAACAAAAAGTATTAAACTAAGATAGACTATGGACTTTAGGTAGTAATAAAGCATTAGTATTGGTTCATCGATTATAACAAATGTACCACACCATGGCAAGATGTTTAATAACAGGGGAAACTGGAAGAGACAGGAACAGAGATAGTATATGGAAACTTTATGTAAGTTTTGCTTAACTTTTCTATGTAAACCTAAAGCTAGTCTAAAATAAAGTGTATTAAAAAAAGGACCTCTCTATTTACTCTGAATGCAGCCAAAGCAATAAAAATTTAGGTAGTTCAATGAAGCAATGATGTTTACATATACTCATGAATAATTTTCCTTTTAACAAGTATCTAAGTTTTTTCTAGGACTAAAATTAAAGACAATTCTCTTCCAATGATCAAGGGGTTGTGTAAAATGAACGGTAAAACCATTTGGATAATTTTTGGCACATTCTTTTAAAGTAAAACATATATCTACCCTTTGGCAAGGAATTCCATGTCAATGTATCTACCAAACAGAATAAAGACATGTGCCAATAAAAAGAGTTCTTATAACAACTTTATTTATGATAGCTCCAAAATGGAAACAACCTAAATGTCCAATCAACAGGTGAAAACATAAACTATGGTATACTCATATTCATGCTCAGCACCATTAAGAGATTAACTACTGATGGAGTCCTGGGGTGACACTGTGAGATTAGGCACTGAACCACAAGGTGAGTTTGAACTTCAAGATTGGAGGTTCAAACTCACCAGCTGCTCCTCAGAAACCCTATACAGGGTCACTATGAGTCAGAACTGATTCCATGGCACACACACAAAAATAACAACACACAACAGCAAGATTGGCAGCTAAAGACCACCTTGGAAACTTTATACTGAGTCACTATGAGTTGGAACCAACTCAACGGCACTTAACAACAGCAAGAACACACAACATCATGGATGAAAATATAATATTGAGGGGGAAAGTTAGACACAGATGAATACATTTATATGAGTCCATTTGTATTTAGTTCAAGATTAACAAAAACTAGGCTACCGTGACAGAAATCAGAAGCAGTTGCCTAAGGACAGGTAGGGATTGAGACTGATAGGAAGAGTACAAGGAAAATCTCTGGGGAGGCTGAACTATTCTAGATCTTGTTTTTTAATATATATTTAATAATAATATAACATAAAAATAATGTAAATCATACTTAATCGAAGAGAAAATTATACCTCCATTCAAAATAAAATTTATAAAAGAAAAAGCCACAGAAACAAAAAGTAAAAAGTATTATCATTTCTATTTTCAGGATCCTTACCTGTCTAAGAGCTGATCATGTTTTTCTAAAGCATCCTTTTCAGCCATCACAGCTCGATCCTTTTCAGTCACAGCATTATCTCTTGCTTCTCGGAGATTTCTATTATTGAAATAAACACTGCAATTATTTCAAGTGCATACATATCCATCTGTTAAAGATCCATAAATGCTCTTGCTAAGAGCTATACTACATGGGAACCTTAAGGACCCATTAGAGCTTGGCGACCCAAAGTGTTTATAGTATAACTCCGCTTGCTTCAGTGAATTTCTAATGGCACAAGGCAAGGTACATACAAACATGCCTATCTTTAAATATCATGCAACTTTTCTCCACATGGGTGTCAAAATAAGCTAAGCAATTTGTATATACAAAAGCTATTTTATTCTTTAAGATAATCTTATAAAGTACGTATAATTACTCATATTGATTACAAGAATACTGACATTTAGAAACACTAATAAAGATTCTACAAAATATCTTAAGTGAATGATAAAATACAGAGATCACAAGAATCAAAATGGGAAAGAAGTTTGTGGTACAGGAAAAAAACAGCTGAAATGATGAACCTCGAAGTGTAAGTTGCAGAGGAAGGAAAAGAATACAGAAGTGGCTGACAGATGAAGGGAAAGTGGTGGTTGTAGTGTTCCCACTCATAGCAACCCTGTATAGTTTTATCGAGGCTGTAAATCTTTATGGGATCAGAAAGCCTCATCTTTCTCCCATGGAATGGCTGGTAGTTTTGAACTGCTGACCTTGAGGTTAGCAGCCTGACTCATAACCACTACACTACCAGAGCTCCTTTTGAAGAGCAAGTAGAGGGGACAAAGGAATGGAGGTCTTGGTAAGATAACAAGTTGGAAGTTGGTAAGTTGTTATACAAGCAAGACGAAACACTAGAAACTCTTGTTGGAGAATGGGGCTTCTGAGGTAGAAACTTACTTGATAGACTCAGTGTGTAACCATCATAGCGACTAAATGATATAAAGCTGAGGTGAAGGTAAAAATATATGTAGTGATCAAGGAACTATCAGACCAAGATGTCAGATGAGTCATCAATTTGGGATGGTGATAGCAATGGGAATGAAGCAGAAGGAAAACCAGCATTTAGCCAATCATTAATTACACAGGGGAGTGTCTCGATGGTTGGAA
>NW_006408581.1:15429325-15432667 GCF_000296735.1 Chrysochloris asiatica | reverse complement strand
TAGGCTGCCAAAAGAACCAATCGAGTTGTGTTGGAAGAAGCCAGAGTGCTCCTTTGAGGCCAGGATGGCCAAACTTTGTCTCTCATACTTCTGACATATTGTCAAGAGGGGCCATTCGCTGTAGAAGGATACCATGTTTGATAAGGTGGAGGGTCAGAGAAAAACCCCAGCGAGATGGACTGGCAAAATGGCAGCATCAATGGGTTCAAGCGTGGCAACTATTGTGAGGTTCGCATAGGACCAAGCAGTGTTTCATTCTGCTTTGCATAGGGTCACTCTGAGTTGGTACTGACTCGATGGCACCTAACAACAACAATTATTGGATAGAACTACTTAGTACTCATACTTTCTTTGACAGTACTCAGTGTGGTCTTTTGCATGGATAGGCTAACAACAAATTTAAATTTTTAAACATATCAAACAATGAATTCAAATTTTTTGAAAATCAGGAAAAATTTATGATCTCTAAACAAAAGTTTTGTACAGAAAACTTCAATACAGGTAACTCATTAAAAAGAAAATAATGTACTTTTGTATACTGTAATCTAAGTAGGTGCTTTGTGAAGTAGAATCACAAAATTGTATGTTATTTTCTGATGTAATCCTGACTACAATGACCTTCAAAAAGTCTATTATAAAATCAACTGAAATATGAAAAAATAATTTCATAAATATAATAAAATTCTCAAAGTATATTAAACATTTATTTATTTTTCATTTCTAGTATAAACACTTAACTATGAATCACAAGGTTGGCAGTTTGAGCTTATCAGTCAGTTGCTCTGAGGGAGAAATATGAGGCTTTCTGCTCCCACAAGGATTTACAGTATCAGAAACTTTATATATGGTCTCTGAGTTGGAATTGACTTGAAGGCACTTACCAACAGATAATCTAAATATTTGAGTCAACAAAGCACCATAAATTGTTTTAATGTTCATTTCTCAGAAACAGTCTCAAACATTCTCTATTTTTTCAGTAAGTTCAGAAGCTTCCGTCTCCATCTATATTTTGTTTCCTTAAGCTATGGACATGAAAATAAAAGCGAGTGATGGGGAATAGACTAGGGTTGACGACAGGACATGCGGTAAGAGGATACTTACTAATGATTAGAGAGCCCAATGCATAACTCTCATAGTGGGTTATGCATTGGGCTGCTATCAGTAAGGTCAGCAGTTCGAATCCACCAGGCAATACACAGGAGAGAGATTATGCTTTCTGATGCCATAAAGATACAGAGCCTCAGAAGCCTAGACAGGTACTTTTAACAACAGCAATGACAAGGTTTAGAAGGTTGCCATGCATTGGAATTGAGATGGCAATGGGTTGGGTTTTGGTTAATTCATACAATCTGTATAATCTAGCCAACTATAATAGGTGCTATGTTGAGGCATAAACACAGTTCTGTAGCCATAAAGAGGAGGAATTATTTGGAAGAGAAGTGAGTAAACAAAGAGAAAAAATTTCAAAAAAAGATAAGACATGAAAGATGATAGGTATAGGCAACTCAACAAGAGAAAACGTCTATGAATAGGGGAAATGTGGTAGAAGCTGAAGCTTCTATCAACAGATCCTCTCATCTGTTTTTGCTGGTAATATCTCTGTGTAAACCACATTTTTCGAGGAGCAGCTGGTGAGTTTGAACCACTGAACTTGCAGTTCAAATGGCTTTGCAGTCTGGTGCATTAACCCACAGCGCCACACCAGGACTCTGCCCAAAGTAGTCTGGCTAGAGCTAAAGCACTGTAGGTAAATGCGATGGACTGAAAAGTCAGTTTGAACCTTATATAGGGTCACGATGAATCAGAAGCAACTTGACAACACTTAACCACATCTCTCTTAAAATTCCTTTTGCTTTACAGAGGTTATCTACTTGTGAAGTTCTAATATTATGAGACGTAATATTAGACGTAATAATACTGGTAGCGTAGTAGTTAAGAGTTGTGCTGCCAACCTCAAGGTCAGCAGTTCGAAACTACCAGCAGTTCCGCGGGAGAAAGATGAGGCGTTCTGCTCCAATAAAGATTTATAGCCTCAGAAACCTGTGCAGGGTCACTATGAGTCGGAATCGACTCCATGGTACTTAACAACAACAACAATTACATGGTTATCCTGTAGCACACAGATATTACATCAAAATGCACTTCAGAAGACTTTTCAGTATGTTATATACTCATTTTTATTGCACACGGTATATAATATGCTCTTTCAAAATGAGACTGGCTTAATAAAGGGCCAACTGGGTAGTATTCATACCACAGATAAAATAGCTGCCCTCTAACTAAGAAATTATCCATTTCGAAATGTTAAATGCATTAGAAAATGTAACACAAATACAATTACAGAACAAGAAGCAGGAATTCAAATGTTCTTCAAAAGAGAAACTTGAAGAATTGATAGAAGCTATCTGTGACATATACAAGTTAGTGAAGCTCAAATTTTAAAAGTCTAAACTGAGTACATTATCAAATGTGATTGGACTAATAGAGAAGGATGTTGGGAGTTGGCCAATGTTGAATGGATGTTTTAAAATACACAAACTATATATCTCATTCTTACAACACTTTCATAAAGCAAACTGTGTTTTTCATGATTCTTGCATGCCATCTCCTACTCCCTTATACACACATACTTACCTCTTCCATGTTCTCTATGTTTGCATGTGGGTAGTAGCTTGAGAGGAAAGTTGGAAGAAAAGGAAAAAGAAACCTTAAAGCAATCTTATTTTGTAAGGGAAAGTCCGCATACTAGTATTGTAAGTAGACTATCCAAATGATGCTTACATCAACCTGGGACACGATTTGAATAAAGGGTGGCCTTATATGAGAAAACATTGGACTACAAATCACAGGTCCTTGGTTTAAGCCTGCCAGCAGCTCCATGGAAGAAACATGAGACTTTCTGTGTCTGTTATGGTTTAAAGTCTCAGAAACCCTGTACAGGGTTGCTATGAGTCGGAACCAAATCAACAGCACGTAACAACAACATCAATAATTACACCAGAGAAACAGGCATAAAACAGAACTTTCTTGCACAAACTGGAAGATACGCTCATATGAATTATGACATATAAACAAGAAGCTTAAAGAGTTAAATTCTTAATTGTTTCTCTAATTAAAAGGATTTCACGATAACAAAACAGATTTCACATATGCAACAGAGTGACATTTGTGCAGCAGATGTGCAGCAAGTATATCTAAGTTTATCCGAAAGTGCATCACAAGCTTAAAACCTGAAAACCTCACAAGAAAACACATACAACAAAACTTCTGTAAAAGGTAGACTATATGTATTTTTACTATACAAGATAAGCTAAATTCAGATTCGTTATAAAAAAACATGGT
>NW_006408581.1:15422442-15428514 GCF_000296735.1 Chrysochloris asiatica | reverse complement strand
AACACTAAGATGAAAAACAATTTGCCATTAACTGCCAAGTGGCTAGATCTGTTACACTCAGGCCTATAGGGCCTCGAACCTCTGACCAGTCTTACACGGTCTGCAACAAATAATGAAACAAATCTTAGGAAACTTTTGAAATTCTAGAAAGAAAAAATAGAGGTTGGCAATGCCTGTCTTAGTGTAAATAAACATCACTAATGCCTTAGAATATGAAATATACCAAGAATACATAAAAAACATAGCTGTCAGAAGCACTTAGCATGCACAACTAAGCAGTTCATTCTTCTGTCTCCATGTAAAAATAATTTTGGTTAAATTAAATGAATTTTCATTTCCAGCTGGAACAAAAGGAATTGGAAAAGTTTGCTTATACTATGAGCTTACTTACAGGGAAAGTCTTTAATTTATTACCTCTATATTTTTGGAGTCCTGATGTACTGTAGGATAAGCACTAGACTGCTAACTGCAAGACGGACAACTCAAACTTCTATCACTCTTTGGAAACCCTACACAAAGTTACTATGAATTGAAACCAACTTTATGACACTTAACAATGACATATTTTTAGAGTCCTGGTGTGATCTTGTAGGATAAGCACTGGACTTCTAACCCAAATTCAGCAATTCAAAACCACCAGCCATTCATTAGAAACCCAATAGAGTGTTACTACGAGTCTAAACTGACTAGACACCACTTAACAACAGCACCTCTATATTTAAGAGTGTGGTGGCTCCAGAGGGTAAGCACTGGACTGAGAACTAAAAGGTAAGTGGTTCAAGTCCACCAGATGTTCCATTGGTGAAAGATAAGGCTTTCTGCTCCCACAAGTATTACAGATTCTTATTTGTGCCCATTCCAAAGAGAGGTGATCCAACGGAATGCAGCAATCATCAAACAATATAATTAATATCATGCACAAGTAAAATTTTGATGAGGATAATTCAATAATGGCTGCAACAGTACATTGACAGGGAACTGCTAGAGGTTCAATTGGATTCAGAAGAGGACGTGGAACAGATATGATTGCTGACATCATATGGATCTTGGCTGAAAGCGAAGTATACCAGAATGATGTTTACCTGTGCTTATTGACTATGCAAAGGCTTTTGACTGTGTGGATCAAACAGGCTATGGATAACACTGTAAAGACTGGGTATTTCAGGACACTTAATTTTCTCATGAGGAACCTGTACATACAATAGGAAACAGTTGCTTGAACAGAACAAGAGGATACTGAATGGTTTAAAATCAAGAAAGGTACACGCCAGAGTTGTATTCTTTCACCATACTTATCCAACCTGTATGCTGAGCAAATAATTCAAGAAACCAGATTATATGAATAGTACTGTGGTATTAGGACTCATCAATAACCTGTGATATGCAGATGATACAACCTTGCTTGCTGAAAGCTAAGAAGACTTAACATTGATGAAAATCAAAGATCACAGCCTTCAGTATGGGTCACACCTCAACGTAAAGAAAACAAAGGTCCTCACTTTGTTGTTGTTGTTAAGTACTGTGGAGTTGGTTCCGACTCATAGTGACCCTGTACAGGGTTTCCGAGGCTGTAAATCTTTACGGGAGCAGAAAGCCTCATCTTTCTCTCCTGCAACTGCTGGTACTGGACCAACAAATCACATCCATTCAATGGAGAAAACATTGAAGTTCTCAAAGATTTCACTTTGCTTAGATCCACTATCAATATTCATGGAAGCAGTATTCAAGAAATCAAATGATGTACTACATTAGGCAAATCTGTTGCACAAGACATCTTTTAAGTATTCAAGAGCAAAGATACCAGTTTAAGGACTAAGTAGTGGCTTGACCCAAGCCATGGTATTTTCAATAGCCTATATGCATCTGATAGCACAGTGGTTACGAATCGGGGTGCTAATCTCACAGTCAGCAGTCCAAAACTACCAGCTATTCTGCAGGAGAAAGATGAGGCTTTCTGCTCCCATAAAGATTTACAGCCTTGGAAACACTATGCAGGGTCGCCATGAGTCAGAACCAACTCCACGGTACATAACAACAACAACAATATGCATCTGAAAGTTGGGCAATGAATAAGGGAGACAATAAAAGAATTGTTGCATTTGAGTTACAGTGTTGGATAATATTAAAAGAGCAAACTAATCTGTTTTGGAAGAAGTATGTCTAGATTGCTTCTTAGGAGCCAAAATGATGAGACTTCGTCTCTCATACTTTGGACATACTATCAGGAGGGACCAGTCCCTAGAGAAGGACATAATGCTTGAAAAAGTAGAGGGTCAGTGTTAAGGAGGAAGACCACCCCAGTGAAATGGAGTGGCAGCAGCAATGGGCTCCAGTGTGAGGATGAATGTGAGGCTGGCACAGGACTGGCCAGTGGTTTGTTCTGTGGTGCATACGGTCGGTCCCGTTGCTATGAATGGGTAATCGACTTAAGGGCACTTAACGATAACAACAGGAAGGTAACACTGACCAATCACAATTAACTGTGATAATAATCACTGACAACTTAATCACATAATACATCAGCATCTTCCCCCACTTTCTCTTACCCAAATCAATCAGGAAAAATTCATCTGGTGGTAGTGACAAAGACTATGACTAGGAAAGGCATTAAATAACTCACTGCATCACAAGGACTGTGAGGCTATCTGGGGCAGAGGGAAGGTTAAGCAGTGGGAATTACAAGTAAGAAGACACTGAGGTAGAAGTATGGCTAAGAGCTAATGGAAAGCAAGTGAACAGAAGAGAGTAGTAAAAGAAGGGACCGGGTATTTGAGTACAGATCCTGGGGTACTTTAGGCCATTACTATAATCATTTAACTTTTTCTTAGTGAGATGAAAAGTCTTTGGATGATGTGAGCAGAGCAGTAATCCAATTTGACTTACCTTGTAACAGGAACTGTGTTGAGAATAAGGAGCCTTGGTGATACTATAGGGTAAGCAGTGGACTGCTGATCACAAGCCTGGTGGTTCAAACCCACCAGTCATTCCTCAGAAATCCTACACAGGAGTGTTATGAGTAGGAACCAACTTGATAACCTTAACAACAAGAAGAGTAACAACAGCCACTGGACAATAGAAAGATGAGGTTTTCTGCTCCCATAAACATTTACAGCCTTGGAAACCCTATAAAGGGTCACTTTAACTTGTAATCAATTTGATGGGAGTGGTTTTATGTTTTTGTTTTGTTCTGGTGCTGATAATAAGGAGCCCTGGTGGTACTAATGGATAAGCACTGGATTGCTAACTGCAAGGTTTGCAATTCAACCCCTCCAGCAGATCCTCAGAAGAAACAGGATGATTTGACCTCTCTTTATAAAGAGTTGTAGCCTCTGAGTCCATATGTAGTGTTGCTATGAATTGAAATAAACTCAGTGGCAGTGGATTTGGTTTGATTTGGTGCTAAGAATAGATTAAAGAGGCAAGGAAGGAAACTGCGGAACCACTTATTACTACAATAATTCAAGCAAGAGATAATGGGGGCTTGGACTAAAGGAGTATTTGTGAAATAGTTAAAAGTCATCAATTTTGAAGATACAATCAAGAAATTTGCTTATGAATTGGATGTACAATGTGAAAAAGAGAGAAGAAGAAGATGACTCCATGGTTTTCGGCTTGAGCAAATGAAGAAAAGAATTTTAATTAAGCAGGCGAAGAATGAAGGTGGAACACGCTTGATGTGAGGTACACAATAGAATTTTGCCTTGTATATAGACACCTATTAGACATCCAAGGTTGTTAAGATGCTGTTGTTAAGTGCCATCGAGTCGATACTGACCCATATATGGTTTCCAAGGAGAAGCTGGTGAGCTTGAACCACCGGCCTTGCAGTTCAAACAACTTTGCAGTCTGATGCATTTAGCTCACAGCACCACACCAGGACTCAGACATCCAAGGTAGGCAGTTGCAAAATAAGCCAAGGAGATGAAGAACTAGCAAAGGGACCAAGTAGGAGTGGGCATCAAGGAAGGAGTAGTGTTGGGGACAACAGCTTGAATTTGAAAAAAAATTTGAGTAAGGAAAGAGTATATACAACTCTTTTCTGGAAGTTTGCTGCAAAGAAGAGAAAAGAAATGGGGCTACAGCAGGAAGTAGAGACCAGAAAGGAGAAATATGTTTGTACACAGTTGGTAATAACTGGTATTAAGGGAAAACTAAGAATACAGTAGATGGGGATGTGTTGGAGTTGTGTCCTTCAGCAGGAAAAGGGAAAACAGGCTCTAATATACCAGGTTAGTGTTTTAGTTTTAGTAGAGCAGGGTCAGAAAGGCAGGCTGTTTCAAAACATTACATACCATTTCACAGGACACAGAAAAATGTCTCTACTAACAAAATTTTAAATGCTTTTACAGACGTCTGATAATCCCTTGCAGTTCAAACGGTTTTGCGGTCTGGCGCATTAACCCACAGCGCCACAGGACTCCAAGGTTGGTGGTTCAAGCTCACCAGCCACTCCTAGGAAACTCTATACAGGGTCGCTATGGGGTAGAACTGACTCGATGGCACTTAACAACAACAACAATAATCCCTACTCAGCCCTCAAGTATAGAAGCACTTGGCAATGTCTTTGAAAAGATTTTCTCCTCTAAAAAAATTATCAACAAGATTAATTTTGGTAAGAAATATGAAGGGGGCTTCACAAAATTCCTATAAAATACCCATTACCCCTTTTTTTAAATGTTTTATTGTGAATTATGTGATCGTTTACATGGGAGAACATTAGTTTTACATTCATCCTATTGTATATATCGTTTCATTGCAATCCCCTCTATGAATCATCAACCAACCAAAGAGTATACACTACAAGCCTGCCCCCGGTCATCAGCACACAGCCCCTCTCCCTCTCTGTGTCTAAAGTCCCCAACTGCTCCATCTCTCCACAACATTGTCTCTGCCTCCATCTCAGGCATCACTGCTTCTCTGGGTAGGGTCCTGAACTCTGCTCTTCTCCTTGATGGTCTACCCATTACCTCTTACCTCCATTTTTTTCCATGAACTTTATGAAGACTTGTTGTATACATACATTTCCAGAGCTTTGAGAAGTAAAACAGAAGTTTGCATTGCATTGCATTCCCATCAGATGTATCTAATTTGCCAGTTAAAACATTTGTCATTAGGCAAATTACACCCTGAGTCTATTTTCTTTTATAAAATGGGAAACCTACAACCTCATAAAATGTCCCCTTTAATTTTCTTCTCAATTTATGTAAGTTGTTGAATATAATACTTGATGCATAATAGCTAATCCATAAATAGCAGCTTGTTAGTATGTTATTTAAATATGAAAATCTAAATTAAAACTATGAAGTGTTCATATACAGAATAATTAGAACAAAGCTTCTCCTTATGGTTTTTTATATAAAAATAAAATGATAGTACTTGTAATAGCACACTGGGAAAAAGAGAAAAAAACTGCAGGAAGAGCTTCAGCAGTTTAAGGCCCCGTCTGGCACCCTGAAGGCAGAAGGAGTGAATCTGGGGCACACTAGAGAGGCAGTTTAAAATTTTGTGATTTTAGGCAAGCATTTTTGGGCTTGGTCATTTCTGTAAAAGATCAGACATTAGTTACCATACTTTTGAGTCAATAGCTAAACCTCATCATCTCTCTATTAGACTAGTAAACTAGAGAAGCTGGAGTCATTCCAGAAGCCCATTTCCTATCATCTGCTTCTGCCAATACTACCGAAACATTCCATACAGCACCTCTTGTTTTCTCTTTCACTTGTCACCTTCACCTAGGCTTGTGCAATACCCTCCTGCCTCTAGGTCCTCTTCAACTAAAATCCACTCCCCCCACCCATCCCACTGCAAGGGCAGTTATTAAAAAGTGAATAAATCATGCCACTCTCCTGTAAAACCTCCCCAAACTCTGCTTTTATAACCTGCCCCTAGTCTACTCTACCAGCATTCCCCACTAATCTATGAATCATGTAATGCTGGATAATGTACATTCTTACAACTTATCTTGCTTCTTACCTGGACCACCTTATACAGTTAAAATAATTTAAATAATAGAAATTAACCACGAAGGAGCCCTAGTAGTGCAGTGGTTATGTGCTAGGCTGCTAACAAAGT
>NW_006408581.1:15419286-15420342 GCF_000296735.1 Chrysochloris asiatica | reverse complement strand
TTGGCGGAGCTCTCTGCTATACATCCACCCGATCCGCCATCTTGTTTGTTCTCCCAGACTGATAGTTTTTAATGTCTTTAAAATTGGGCTGGGTATCAACTGTCTTTTCCGGAATAGGCTGAGGAAGGTCCACTTTAGTTTTTTAGAGCTTTAGAAAACTCTGTGGCCAGCAGTTGGTGGAGGGATTCGCCATTTGTGGGTGTACACCAGTTTTTCCCAGTCATAACGCTCGGGCCCACTGGCCGAAGACAGCCAGATTTGCTTGTTTTAGGTCTGCTTATTGATCACGTAGGTTCCGAGACCTCCACCCAGTTTAACTGTTAAAACACCACACCCTAAGGAGACGTCATAATCTTCAAATATATAAGGTTTGTCTGCAAGGTCTTAAAAAAAACTCTGCAATGGAGTGCAGCGTCTCCTCTGCCAGTCTTTCTTAGGTGGTCTCATCTAGAAAGCTTGGAACACCCAAAGTTCCTGTTTTTCTCAAATCCATCAAATGGACACTCTGCTTGTTGACATTCGGAGTATGGTTGAGGGAGCAGAGGTTGAAACTAGCTTGGCCTGGTGCGCATGCTGCTGAGCTCCCCGGGCGCAGGCCCCGACGGCTAGACGGCGAGGCATCTACCTACCACCCGCCAGGAAACGCCAGTGTGGGCCTGGACTGGGCCCCAGGACCCCTCCCGGAACCAAGACGTTCATTTTTTTAAAATGACTAATGGAACCTCTGTAAAACAGTTCCAATGTACTCACTGTAATATAGCCCATAAAATTAACTATGCTTTGTAAATAAGCTTAAGATTCAAGATTAAAAGCTGTTTAGTATCACTCTTAGATTCTACAAGAATTTCAAGTTTCTGTTTAAATTAGAGTTTCCTTGAGTACCTTTTGAAGATGATCATTCTAATCAACAAATTTTTATTGATAGATGAAAAATAAAGTCACTAAAGAAATACTAATTGTATTTAAAAACATCTATTTTAATCATCTCCTTTTCCTACTGAGTACTTGAAATATTTACTGATGAAGTTCAAAGAGCACAGCCTTCGGTATGGATTA
>NW_006408581.1:15415497-15419091 GCF_000296735.1 Chrysochloris asiatica | reverse complement strand
GAGCAAAGATGTCAGTTTGAGGACTAAGGTGCGCTGACCCAAGCCATGGTATTTTCAATAACCTAGCAAATGCATATAAAAACTGGACAGTGAATAAGGAAGACTGTAGAATAATTGATGCTTTTGAGTTATGATGTTGGAGGAGAATATTGAAAGTGCCATGGGCTGCCAAAGGAATTAATAGATCCGTTTTGGAAGGAGTGCAGCCAGAATGCTCCCAAAGGCAAAGATGGCCAAACTTCGTCTCTCATACTTCGGATATATTGTCAGGAGGGACCAGTCACTGGAGAAGGATATCATGTTTGGTAGGGTAGAGGGTCAGAGAAAAAGATGAAGACCCCCAATGAGATGGACTGGCCAAGTGGCAGCATCAATAGACTCAAGCATGGCTACAGTAGTGAGGTTGGCCCAGAATTGGGCAATGTTTCGTTCTGCTGTGCATAAGGTCACTAAGAGTCGGTACCGACTCGATGATACCTAACAACAACAACAACCCTCTTTCCAAAGGAGCTCTGGTAGCGTCGTGGTTACAAATCGGGCTGCCAACTTCAAGGTCGGCAGTTAGAAACTACCAGTTGTTTAGCGTGAGAATAATGAGGCGTTCTGCTCCCGTAAAGATTTACAGCTCCGGAAACCCTGTGCAGGGTCATATGAGTCAGAACTGACTCCACAGTACTTAACAACAACCCTCTTTCCTATAATTGTAAAGTTATATAAAATATGAATTTCTACATTTTGTTCAGTAGCAAGAACATAATGAACAACTCAACAAATTATTATCCTTTTTAGAATATCACTATGAAAATAGAACCTTCTGTGTTTATAATAATGAGATTACCTGAAATAAATCAGCTGAATTTATCTCTCCTTAATTTATTATCTCAAAATATTAATTAAGGAACAAGCAAGTTAGCTGTTAAAT
Source organism: Chrysochloris asiatica (assembly GCF_000296735.1). NCBI lineage: Eukaryota > Metazoa > Chordata > Mammalia > Afrosoricida > Chrysochloridae > Chrysochloris > Chrysochloris asiatica. The sequence goes on along the minus strand of NW_006408581.1, from coordinate 15,418,169 downwards.
GTAGATATTTAGATAGAAATAAACAGCATAAAGCCCTTCTATATCTATATTACATCATTTAAGAAAAATAGTTAAATGCCATATGGAGACACACATATAAGAAAAACTATATATTTCATAATAATGATTTTTAATAATAATTCTAAAATTTCACCAATTTAGTTTTATAGAATGCTCATTTTAATTAAATTATCCATGAAATGATTAAAACAATTTTCCATAAATATTTTATATAAGTAAAGGTATTAAACAAATTACTGTAAGTATATAACTTTATAATTTACCAAGCAATTTTCAAATATCTCACTTAGACCTCAGAAGTTACCCTGTGAAGTATTATTAACAGCTCATTTTATGAAAGAAAATTAGAGTGATATTAAGTGATTTATCCAATATTCAGGTAACATGTGGTAGAGTTAGACTTGACTTTCGTCTTAGAATCAGATCTCCTTCATAATACACGCCCACTCAGCAGATAATGCCAGTCTTCCAAATGTGACAGAGGGTCCGCAACATTTCAGTCATATAATATCACTAAGAAGTTATTTATATGATAAATCTCACCACTGGAGTGAATTTCACTTATTATTCCCCACAGGTTCAAAGGCCTTTTAAAGTAGCTTAAAAATAACAGAAAAGACCAGAAGCCAAACTCACAGACTGAGCCAGAAGATTATATTTTCCACTCTTACACTTCGTTCTCAGACACTAAACTTTATAAACTAAGCATAAGACAGCACAAGCAGATACCCAGATTACTCACAACCATAGAGTAGATTCCGACTCATCAACACTAGGTAGGGCAGAGGAGAATTTTCTTCAGTGGAGCAGCTGGTGGGTTTGCTATTAATATTCCAATACTTAACCCACTGTGCCACCAGGGCTCCTCAATACCACAATTATCCCCCCAGAACCCAAACCTACTCCATAGAGCTAATTCTGACTCAAATCAACCCCACATAGCATTTCTGAGGCTGGAAATCTTTACAGGAGAAGACATCCTTGTTTTTCTCCTGTTGAGCGGCTGGTGGGTTTGAACACTGGACCTTGCGGTTAGTAGTCCAGTTTTTATCCTACAGCATCATCAGGATGCCTTGATGCCAAGATTGTTGTTGTTGTTAAGTCCCACTGAGTCAGTTCTGAATCATAGTGACCCTGTATAGAGTTTCCGAGGAGTAACTGGTGAGCTTGAACCACCAACCTTGTGGTTCAAAGGGACTTTACAGTCCAGCATATTAACCCACAGCACCACGCCAGGATCCCAGGATTAGATGGAATGAATTCCAATTAATTAATCTAATCTTTCTTTTTTCTGTATGTAAGAAGAAAAAAAATAAGATACCTTCTTAACATCTTTCTATGTCTAGAGAGCTAACTAAAAGTAAAAATATTTACTATTTAACTTTTAAAATGTTTACTGGGGGTGAGGTAGGTGTATACATATAAATATGCAATTGTAAATTATCCATTTTATTTTAGCCTATCCTGTAACAGTTCATTTTGATAAAAATGTGTTTTAATTCTATATTTTATAACAAGGAATACTGAAAAATTTCCCTAACCATTTTAAGTTATAAAATATCAAAAGAAATATAGTCAATTTTCCTCTAGTGGAAGACTAGTGGGACACCTCTAACCACAGTTAAATGATGTCTTAACAAGGAAAGTGACATATAAAAATATTTAGCTGCATAAAATACTGGGTGAATAAAATCAAACTAGCTTGCTAGGAGTCCCATGCAATTAAACTAGATCCTGGCCTAGGATGCAATTTGGCACCACCTGGTGGTAACTGCCCATTCTAGCTCCAATATCCTTGAGGTCAGTTCTGGGTTCTGTGGCTGGCTGGGGAGTTTAGAGCAGTAGCCCCAATCCTAGTGATCTCCAAGTTAAGTCATATTCCTTTTGATATGGATATGGTGCTAGAACAATGGGGGCAAGGAAACCCACTTACAGCTTCCTTGATTCCAGAAATGGACATTTTCTGTTTCTCCACATGTTATTTCATCCATTTCCACTAACCAATGTAGACACTAGGGGCTAATGTATCTAAATGTGTTGCCATGGGATACATTTTCAAGATTTCCTTTTAAAACTATAAAAACTAAAAACTATGAAATTCTCAAAATGATTACATATCAAATTATGTGGCCACGTGAATTGTTTAGAAATAATTATGTATTTTATCATAATGCAGTGATGGTTGGTTTTGTGTGTCAACTTGGCTAAGCCTATGATTTCTGGTTGTTTGGACAGACACTAGTCTGGTTGCTGTTATAAAATAGTTACATACGATTAAATTAGTTGACCTTGGGTAGAGAAGATTACTTTCCTTAAAGCAATTTAATCTAATCTAATCTAATTCCCTTTTATCTAATGTAATATAATAGTGAAATCAATCAGTCTGTTGAGGACTTTGAAAGCAAAGAGATTTTCCTAGGTTGTGTTCTACCTCCAGACTACAAACATTTTTTTGAAGAACTCTCACATATACTCTTCCAGTTGTCTAACATATAGAGCCTACGGTGCATACTTGCAACCCTCCAGACCATTTTCTGACATATGAATTTTGTAAGTGCCATGGGCTGCCCATAGAATCAACAGATCTATGTTGGAAGAAGTGCAGCCAGAGTGCTCCTTGGAAGCCAGGATGGCCAAACTTCGTCTCTCAT
>NW_006408581.1:15413853-15415397 GCF_000296735.1 Chrysochloris asiatica | reverse complement strand
CTTATTTGTTCTCCTATGTAAGTAAATTTTCATTTTTCCTAAACTGCTCTCAGGATTGTCTATGGTTTTGGAGAATGTGATCATAATATGTCTTGGTGATTTTCTTTTTGGGTGTATCCTTTTTGTATTCATTTAGCATCCTGAATGCACATATTCTCATCTTCCATGGCATTAGGGAAGTTGTTGGCTCTCTGTCCAAATAACTCCCTTTAATATTGTTTATAAGGTTGGTCTTGTTAAGTTATTTCTCTTGCTGGTGTCCCACATACTTTTTAGGCTTTCTTTGAATTCTTTTTTTCTGACTGTTCCTCTAGCAGATAAATATTGAGAGATTTTTCTTCAAGTTCAACAAGTCAGCTTTTAAATGATTCAGTTCTACATCTCTATCCCTTCAACACATTATCTATTTCTGACATCTTCCTATTAATCTTCTGGATTTCTAATTTTTCATTTGTCAGTTTATTCTTGTAATACTTCCTGAATTTTTCAAAAGTTTTTTTCCCCCCCTCTAATGTTCGTCCTGCGTTCTTTTTTTTTTCCCCTCTAATGTTCATCTGCAGCTTTCTCGATCATGTATCAGGTATTTCCCATACCATTTTTAATATTTTATTTTCTAACTTTGTATTTTGATCACTTGTTTAAACCACTGTCTGGTTCTCCATGTAAGCTGAAACTGTCTGTTGTCTCTGAGACATTGGGGTGACATTGTATTTATAGTTAATTGATGATTGTATGCTGGTGTGTTCTTAGGCTCTCACCACCTGTCTCCCAGTGGGTATGACAGAAACTAGAAGTGTATCATATGCAGTTCTCTTTTAGCTGTCTGTAACATGGTTCAAGTTGGGTTTGTCTGATGTTGTCTGCTAATTATTGTTGATCAGATGGTAGAGGAGAAAGTAGCGGCACTTGTCCAGTGGGTGGAGCTTCAGATGGACCAGATATGGCTGGGCTGTACGATTGCAGTCTTCCCAAACCAGACAACAGCAATGAAAGATCTAACGAGGTGAAATTCATGAGCCTCAAGATGTAGGAGCGGCATGCCCGGTGACCAACCCCAGGCAGAACAGAGGCTGCACAGGAGAGGGTACCACTGGCCACCAAGCAGGCAAGGGCAGGGCTGGCAATGTCCCCTGCCACCAGGAGGACTCAAGGAATAAGGAAAAACCATACCCTCTCATCGCCAAGCTCCAGCATGCATCCTGTGCCTCCAAGATGCTGTGTGGATCAACAGCAGCCTGCAAAAGTTCAAGATGGCTACCTCACACAGCCAGTAGGCAGCCCATCTATCTCTTTCCTCTCTCGTCACTGGGCTCAGCTTCCTCTCCCAGTCGACACCCAATCCACCTCTTTACCCTCTCCTCTGACTCTCAGGATTGGATTTCAGAATCACCATTCATATCTATTTCACTTGTTCTCCCACATCTGGGTTAGAGTCTTTTCAGCACATTTGCCTATATTGCCATCTTACCCCAGAAATCCTAACATCCTGTTTGTTTTTGAAGCACTAATAAAGACATACTCCCCTCCCCCTCCCCCTGTCCCCA
>NW_006408581.1:15388470-15405263 GCF_000296735.1 Chrysochloris asiatica | reverse complement strand
ACTCAATGGCACTTAACAACAACAGGCCTCACCGTGTCAGAATTATGGTAGTAAATATCTCTCTATGTCTATATCACTGGTTCTGTTTCTCTAGACAAACCAAGAATAGATTCCATAACATTTAACAAAAACCTGTTTAATAACACATACCAGAATGTAACCACAGAACAAACAGTACTTATTTGTAAAACAGAAAAATCACCTATGCCACAAATGAAATTTTTCGTATGTAATGCAAATAGTTAATATGCTTAGCTTGTACCTGAAAGGTTGGCAGTTTGAGCCCACCCAAAAGCACCTTGAAGAATGACCTGTAATTACTTCTGATAAATCAATGAATGGCAACTGGCATGCCATAGGTCTATCTCCTGCCCAGTGCTTTCTGCAGAGATTTCAAATCTTACAGTCAACTTTCTATTTATATATCTCACAGATACTTTAAGTGAAACTAACCTAAATATATCATCCCCAATCCAGTCTAATCTGAGTCCTGTTGGGTTTTCCTCACAAACATTTTTTGATCTGTCCCTTTCTATCTCTACTACTAGTAATCCAGTTTCATCACCACCGATGATGATGAAGAAAACTACCAGTAAAAATGGTCTCTCTGTCTACAACCCTATGCTTCTACTACAACTATGCTACAATCTAACCTTCACATTGCATAGTGGTCTTTCCATATACTTACTGGTGGTGGTGGTGGTGGTGGTGGTGGTTGTATGCCATGCAGTCAGTTACGACTCATAGCGACCCTGCATAGGGTTTCCGAGGCTGTAAATCTTTATGGGAGCAGAAAGCCTCATCTTTCTCCAGCAGAACCGTTATAGTAGTTTCAAACTGCTGACCTTGAGGTTAGCAGGCTGACTTGTAATCACTATGCTACCAGAGCTCCTTTTCATATACTAATACCATAGGGGGAAAAAGTTTATTTTTGAGAAATACATATTCAGATGCTAAAAGTGTAAAGAAAATCAAGTAAATAATTACCATATAAGCCAGAAAATTAAGGAGCTCTGACAGCGTAGTGGTTACAAATCAGGCTGTGAACTGCAAGGTCAGCAGTTCGAAACTACCAGCTATTCCAAGGGAGAAAATGAGGCTTTCTGCTCCTGTAAAGATTTATAGCCTCGGAAACCCTGTACAGGGTCGCTATGTGTCAGAACTGACTCCACAGCACTTAATAACAACAAGAAACCAGAAAATTAGTTACATTTATGAAAAATGGCGTTAAACAGAAAGAGGTTAAAAAGGTATTTCTGTGGCACTGGCAATGTTCTATTTCTTGATCTGAGTCAGGTTAAATAGGTATTTAATTTTTGTCATCTGTTAAATGTGCATTTAAAATAAATGTACTATTCTTGACATCTGCTGTATTTTGTAGAAACATATAGACAAATACAAACAAAGTTAAAAAAGAAAATAAGTGTAAGAAACAAAGTAAAAACCAGTGCATTTTAAACAATGGCCCCAAATTTCTTTGAGCTACCTTGAAAAGTATCAGGATTGAGTTATAAAGGCTAACTTAGGGCTTCAGAGGCTTTGATCCCAGAATTGACTATGGTGATCCCACTGAATTTCAATTTTAAATACTAAAATATAAACACAAAAAATATACACAAAATGATTATTTTTCCAAAGATGAAATTATTTATTCTTTTTACTAATGTAATATAAGGAGCTCTGGTGGCATAGTGGTTACAAATTGGGCTGCAAACCTTAAGGTCAGCAGTTCGAAACTACAAGCTGTTCCGTGAGAGAAAGATGAGGCTTTCTGCTCCCGTAAAGATTTACAGCCTCGGAAACCCTGTACAGGGTCACTATGAGTCGGAAATGCCTCCATGCCACATAACAACAACAACAACAAATATATACATATAATTAGAAAAAAATCCCATAAATTTAATTTCCCTGATTTTCTGGAACCCAAAGAATATATTTGATGGTAACATGATGCTGTTGTTAAGTGCCATTGAGTCAGTTCCAACTGACAACGAAGAGCAGCAGGTAAGTCTGAACAACCAACATTGTAGTTCAAACTGACCTTGAGGCCGACCGCTTATCCTATGGTCCCACATAGTACTGAACAATACAAGGTCGGTGGTTCAAGCCCACCACCCACTCTGAGGGAGAAAAATGAGGCATTCTGCTCCCTCAAAGATTTAAAGCCTCGGAAACCCTATAAAAGGTCAATATGAGCCGGAATCAACTCAATGGCACATAAAAACAACAACAATCACTATTCTGTGCCATTTTCATTACTAATAAAATCCTAAATTATGACTGCATCATAATTCTTTAATAGCTCAAAAAGGTATAAGAACAATACTAGCTTAAAAAAAGAACCTCTAAGTATTTGTTGAATGCACAAGCGAATTATTTATTTCATGCTGTGTTTACAAATCTGTTAGTTTTCTTGAGTATATAGTTACATTTAAAACTTTTAGAAGAATCAAACAAGTAGATAAAAAACCTATGCATATATGCAAATTTATGAGAAAAATAATGATAAACTCATTAACTTACAGTAAGTTACACCAAGTCTAAACCTAAAAACACATCCATCTCTTCACAGAAGAAACCTAAGAAATAAATTATATTGCTCAAAAGAATTTCAACATTATCATAAAATATTTCCTAAGCTGATACATTAAAATAACAATTTAAAAGTAATTTAAAAAAAAATTTTTTTTTTGCTAATTTACTACTCTAAGGATAATTCTATATATGTAACTCTTACATATTTCTCCCAGTAAAAGTCAATTTATTAATACTACAGTAATAGAGCAGCTTTTCACTTTGGGATTAAGGAGCGGACTCTCAAATGTTCCCACTAATATACTCCCAGTAGATATGATGCTTCTGATAATTTTAGTTATATTTAAAGTACCACTGTGACAACTAAATCATATTCAAAATATTTTCCCCATTTGAAATATAAACTTTGAAAAACTACATGAATTACAATGATGGTATATAAAAATAATTGCTATTGCAATATTGTTGTTAAGTATATTATTAAGTGTATTAAGTAACATTATTTGCCTCTCATACTGCCAATAACTAACCTAACATATACAGATCTCAATGTGACTGCATAAATAAAAAAAGATCTTTCTTCAGAATTACCTAATATTATGATATCGCTCAAGGCCAGAAGCTAAGTAGGGCTATGTAACATTTCATATCACTCTTGCACCTTTAAAGTTTCTGTGAGAAGTAGTGTGCATGCTACAAGAAGTAGTACTCAAAGCTCTTAAAAGCCAATTGCCAACGAGTAGATTCCAACTCACAGTGGCTCTTTAAATGTCAAAGTAGAACTGTGCTCCACAGGGCTTTCAGTGGCTAAGTTTTCAGAAGTAAATTTCTAGCCCTGTTTCCTTTTCATCTTTACATTCAATCTTAACTGAAGTAAAGACAAAAGAACAAGTTATCAGGGTAATAAAGAGATAGTGGGAATATCAAAGTACAGGAGTACTTTGTTTTATTACACTTTACTTTATTGTAGTTCAGAGATACTGTGTTTTATAACAACTTGAAGGCTGTGGCAAACCTACGTCAAACAAGTCTATTGGTTCCATTTTTCCAACTGCATAAGTTTACGTGCCTCTGCATCAAATCTGTGTAATCCTCACAATACTTTAAACTTTTTCATCATGATTTTGCACACTTCATACACTACAGTATAGTGTAAGCATAATATCTGCATGCACTGGGGAACCAAAAAATTCTGTGACTCATGATTGCACTACACACTTTACTATGGTGGTGGTCTGGAATCACCCTGTAATATCCCCAAAGGATGCTTTACAAACATGCATAAAGTCTAATAAATCTTGTTCTAAAACTAATTATAAAAAATTTCAAAACTTCAATGTTCTCATGGGTTTAGATTTATACCAGGTTTTCTTTCATGTACTCAAACAATAAATAGAATTAATATATTCAAACAATAGATTATAATTTTAATAAAACTCCTATAATCTCCAATAAAAAAGAGAAATAAAATAACACACAAACATGGCACGTTTTTGTTTGTTTACCTGTTTTCTCGTTCATACATTTCCCTAGAGGCACTTCGAAGCTGCTCAATCTCTTGATTAGTTTTCAATCTGATTTGCTCAAGTTCATCACGCAGTTTATTTTCATATTCTGTTTTATAATGGTCCCTACAAAGAGTCAAAGGAATGCCCACTAAATTTAAAATGTAAAACAAACTTTTGCCTTCCATGTAATATTATTATATATCAAACATCCTTTCTCTATATACAAAACTTAACTTTTAAAAATAAAGTTCTATAATTCCTAAAAACTGTTTTAAACTATCGTAAAATAGCTTGAACTTGTTAAACATATTGCCTTAAAGGATTAATTACTATATAAATCTTAGTAATTCACAGGATGAATAATTATTTACCTTCAAAAATATCTTACTAATAGTTTTTAATGCATATAGCCAGGGGCTTAAAAGCTGATTCACATGAAATGGTCTCATTTAAAAATAATAATATGGTGTGGTGCTGGTTGAGAGGCAAATAACTTCAACAAAAATATAAAAACAAATGATTCTAACTAATTCTTTGCAACAAGGCAATTGTCATCTCTTAGAAAAGTCAAAGAATTATACAGAGTATTAACAAAAGAGCACAAACTAATGGAAAATTATTGAAGCTAGGCAAAAAGTTATGAATATGGAGAGTAGTGAAGGATAAAGTTTAAATTTTACTGAACTTTTGAATGTGCTGATAAAAATAACTCAAGAATTATAAAAGGTGCTCTAATAAAACAAATGAATTATATATGCATATGAAACAGTAAAAAATAATAATGTAATCATCTACTATGTGCCAGAAAGTATACTAAAGTTTTACATGCATATTGAAAATTCATAGGAACCCTATTAATTTGCAGTTATTATGGCTGTTTCTTTTACAGAGAAAAAAAAAACTGAGGTGGTAGAGAAGTTAACATCTTGGCTAAGTTTATACATTTAGTAGAAGAGTGAAGACAGGATTCTAACGCAATACTCTGATTCCACGGCCCACATCTTAAATCAGGAAGCAATACTGCCTAATTGTTTTAAAACTTTACACAGTCAGAAATAGGTCAGCATACTCAGGCTCCCTATGAAAAAATTTTCTTTCAAAAGATAGTCATAAAGAGATATTCAAATACAGAGGGGGCTACTCCTGTGAAAGATTTAAAACCTCAGAGACCCTATACCGGATCATTGTACTTAACAACAATGGTGGTTCTTAACAACAACAGAGAACTCAGTTACAGGGCACATATGTCACAATAAAAGATAGGTATAGTATATATACATTTATCTAACAGAAACAGGCATTTGGGTGTTTATGTTGAAAAAACCACTTAGCTTAAAAAAAGAAAAAAAGATCAATTAGTCAACTAGCATAAGAATATCTTATAAGGAAACAAAAGAAGTATTATCTTAACGTCATCCTATAGCAGCCTCTCCTGGCAAACCCTATATAGGATCACTATGAATCAGAATCCACTTGACAGCACTTGACAACAACACAGACCTTAAAAAAAAAAAATCACTGTTCTTCCCCTAAACCAATAGTCTTCCCAGAGAAAATACCATTTTTGGTGTAGCACTGTAGGATCAGCACTGGATTGCGAACCAGTTCAAACCCACAAGTTGCTCCTTGGAAATCCTATCCAGGGTCGCTATGAGTCAGAACTGACTCGACAACACTTACAACAACAACATATACATGAAAAATAACAAAAGTCTTACCTGGATGTTACATATTTTTCATACATTTCTTCTCTAGACTTTTTGGTTTCTTCAAGTTGAGCTTGTAGTCTTTCAAGACGGTCCTCTTCATGTGCACGGCGAACACTTAGTTCCATGTTTTGGCGATTTAGATATTCTTTATCTTTTTGCAATAAAGTAACAGTCTGCTGTAAAGTGGCTACCTATATGTATGTAGAGACAAACCATTCAAGAGCAATGTTCTCTTACTTTCAAGACTGAACTATTGTCTTTCATTTGCACTCATAAAAAATATCTCTATTAAAAAGGGCTAATTCTTGGCAACAGTGGCATGGAGAGACAGAGCAGCTTCGGGCTCTAGGCTCATGGACTAAGTAGGGCTGTGTGCCTGCGGGTAAGAGAACTGACTTGCAGAACGTGCCGTTTGGAAATTTAAATGAATATATTTTTTTTGTTTTGTATGTGTGCATCAAATATTTTTGCTTTGTTCAGTTGTGAAATGTAAGATGTAAATGGGGGAACCACAGGAAGGAAGTAGGATAATTGTTGTTGCAGGGAAGCGATTATAATCACGGAGATGAAATAAAGTGTATGATTTGTTGAATGTAAAAGCTGATAATCTTTTCTGTAACCTTCACTGAATTCACAATAAAAGTTTAAAAAAAAGGGCTGGGGCTAATTCTTACCTTTCAATATTTTGATCCAAACTGAGATACCTATTATCTTTCAATTTCTGATCCAAACTTAGGTACCTAAAGTCCCTTCTTTTTGGCAATCATATCATAAGAGAGAAATGTCCCTGCCACAATTCTGCACTGGACTATTTTCCACTAATATTATTTTTAAAAATTAAAAAGTGACAATAAGCTTACCTCTTTTGATAATTCACTTCTTTCTTTAGCTTGAGTTTTGTGAGAGATGTCAAGTATTTCATATTTTCTCCTAAACTCATTTACTTCTACTTCAAGTGCATCACGCTCGCTAAGAAAATAAAAAACGTAAGTAAACAATGAGCTCTGGTAACGTAGTGGTTACAAATTGGGCTGCGTACCGCTATGTCAGCAGTTCAAAACTACCAACTGTTCCACAGGAGAAAGATGAGGCGTTCTGCTCCCGTAAAAACTTACAGCCTCGGAAACCCTGTACAGGGTCACTATGAGTCGGAAACAATGGCACATAACAACAACAATGTAAAATATACATCTCTTTTTGGAGTGAACATTTTAAAAGGTTAACTGTTTTAGGAATATGAACAGAGAAGTAATCTTTGGCTTCATTCTATGAACCAAAAATACTTACTTTTCAAATTTAGAGGGCATTCTTTGTTCAAGACCTTGTTCAGAATCATTAATGAATTTAAATTTTTAAAAAATAAGTATGTAAATTACCCTAATCAGTAAAGTAAGTAATAAAAATGTTTAAGGTACACTTTGGTATCTTTTCACTAATTATCTTCAACATCATCTAAAAGTCAAAACTTTTAAAGAATCTATACATGGCTCTAAGCTTTTGGTTTAGTTAAGAGTTTATGTCTCAGAGACACATAGGACTATTTTAATCACAAATTACAATTACTCAGATATTCTGATTTCCACTTTCAGGACATCTTGCTCCCCCAAACAGCAAAACCAAACATTGGGCCAAAGCCTACATTTGTTGTTGTTGTTGTTAAGTACCATGGTGGAGTCGGTTCCGACACATAGTAACCCTAAATAGGGTTTCTGAAGCTGTAAATCTTTACCGTAGCAGAAAGCCTCGTTTTTCTCCTGCGGAACAACTGGTAGTTTCAAACTGCCGACCATGAGGTTAGCAGCCTGATTTGTAATCACTACGCTACCAGGGCTCCTTCAATGTTGTTGTTGTTGTTGTTGTGTGCTGTGGAGTTGGTTCCGACTCATAGCGACCCTGCACAGGGTTTCTGAGGCTGTAAATCTTTAGACGTCTTCAAAATTAGTGTCTGAAGACATGAACTCTCTACAATAAAGATACCAGAGACCAAACGAAACAGACATAGATGAAAAGCCTGGAACCCAGAAAATCAGAGGAAAGGTTAGAGAAATGGATTGAGTACTTGTGGGGAAAAGAAACTAAACAGGGATGGGGAGAGCGGGAGCAGCATGACCGTCTTGAACTTTCGTGAGCAGTATTATGTGGTGTCCTCTGTTCTGTCCTTCTATGTAATTAATTGCCCTGATCTATACACTATTTGTTGTTCATGTTGTAGCATTTTTTCTTAGTCTACTGCTTGTTGTTTTTACATTTTGTTTTTGGTATTTTTGGTGGTATAGCCTTTTTCACTTTCATTATCCATCTTCTCCTCTATAATGTGTTTTCCATATTTTAAGGAATCTTGAATTAAATGTTATTTATAAAGCCAACTTCACATATGTTCTAGTAATTTCAAGCTTTTTTCCCCTCACATATATAGGTCTCTACTACTTCTAGAACTCTAGTTTGGGACATGGAATATGGTAGATATCAAATCATCTTTTTTGGCCGGGATAAGTCAATGACAATATCACTGGTTACTGTTCTTTCCTCACTATTTAGTAAAGCCTCTTCTACCTCATACTAAGGAGCCACATGTTGAGATCGTTTTGAGCGCTCTCTACTCTACAATCCTCACATAGCTACTATGTGTATATTAATATTGTTGCTAAATGCTATTGCATTGGTTCTGGCTCATAGTGACCCTAGTATAGTGTGTCAGAGGCTGTAAATCTTTGCGGGAGCAGAAAGTCTCATCTTTTGGCCCATGGAGCAGCTGGTGGCTCTAACAACCAGACTTGTAATTCATAGTCCAATGCGTATCCGAAAGAACCACCATGCTCTGGCATTAATACTTGCTGTTGTTATTAAGTCCAATTAAGTGGGTTCTAGGTTAATTATACCTTTGTAATAAATATTGATATTTATAAAGGTGGAGCTCTGGTGTGCAGTGGTTATGAATTGGCCTGCTAATCTCATGGTCAGCAGTTCAAAACTACCAGCAGCTCCACAGAAGAAAGATGAAGCTTTCTGCTCCTGTAAAGATTTACAGCCTTGGAAACCCTGTACAGGGTTGCTATGAGTCGGAACCGACTCCACAGCACATAACAACAACAACAACTTGTTTATCAGATAGGTGCATTAAAATTTCCAACTCATTATCTTTATAATTCTTCGTCCCATTTTGTTTGATATGTTTCTAAATAATTTTATCAAGAGAATATAAATTCATCGTGATAACATCTTGCTGGCCAATTGTTCATTTTATTATTTTACAATGTTCCCCTGTATCTTTTTAGCATCTTTAGTTTTCGACTTTTCTGTGTTTTTGTTTCAGGTATGTCTCTTAAGAGCAGGATATAATTGTACAGAGATTACAGTTTATTAGTGGCTACCAGAGACTGGTAGGAGGCGGGAGAAGAGGAAAACACGATGCCAGGGACACTGAGCTCCTTTTAAGGATGATGGGAAAATTCAGCAATCGTAATTGTTGAACACATGAAGAACAGACAAGGGGGTTTCAAAAAGTTTGTGGAAAAATGGAACTAAAAGATAAAGGAATTTTCCACAAGCTTTTTGAAGCCACATCATATTAATGTCACTGAATGGTACAGATGAAGATTGTTGAAATGGTAAATGTTTTGTTACCTATATATTCACCACAATGTAAAAAAAACAGTGTGGGGAGAGCATCATGTTGATAAATGTCTTTAATATGAATTTTATTTGTCTACATTTCCTTAGGAGTCCTGGTGTGGCACTATAGGATACACACTAGACTGCTAACAAGGTTGGAGATTCAAGTTCACCAGCCAATCCTTAGAAATCCAACACACGGTCACTATGAATTTGAACTGACTTGATGTTAAGGGCCATCAAGTCAGGTTCTGACCCATTGAGAACCTGTATAGGGTTTCCAAGGAGTAGCTGGTCAACTGGAACAAAGGCCTTCCAGTTCAAGCCAACTTCGAAGTCCAGTGCATTAACCAACAGTGCCACACCAGGACTAGATAGCACTTAATAGCAACAGCGACAATTTCTTTAATTACTAACACATTGGGATTTACACAATCTTGTTTTGTATGTACACACTGTGCTTCATGCTTCTTTAATTACTAAAACATTTGGATTTACACTATCTTGTTATTTTTAAAAAGTCAACAGATAATTACCTACGTAGTTTATCAATTTATGTACACACTGTGCTTCATGTTTTTACACCTTACCTCTAGGTTCACTTGTCTTCTCCCAAATACATCTTTAACAGTTCTTTCAGGTGAATTCTGTGTATACAGATCTTGTATTTCTTAAGTTATACTTATTTAACTTTCTCTTGATTGCTAGGTTAGGGAGGCTCTGATTTGTGGGTGAAGTTATTTACCTCAGTACTTTGAAAACATGCCATTTTCTTCTAGTACTTGCTATTGGTGAAGAAAAGTTTGCTATTGGCTTAATTGTTGCTGCTCTGTGGAAAATGTCATTTTTTCCTCTGATAGCTATTGTGATTTTTAGGTTATCCTTTATGTCCTCAAGTTTACTAGACTGCAGCTAGGAGTAACTTATTTTTTATTAAATCTGCTTAACATTTGTGTACTTTCAATGTAAGGGATCATGCTTCAGTTCTGGATGAATTTCTTAAAAACTGCTTTTCCTTAATTCTGTCTATTCTTTTTTTTTTTTTTTAGAATTCTTTTAAGAGTACTTTGTTGTTGTTGATAAGTGCCATCAAGTTGGTTCTGACTCATAGCGACCCTGTATAGGGTTTCTGAGGAGCAACTGGTAGTTTCAACTATAGATCTTGTGATTCACAGGACAGTGCTGATCCTACAGTACCACACTAGGAGTCCATAAAAGTACTCTGGCAAAAAAAAAAGCTAAAGTGAATAGAGAGAAATACTGTTAACTGATGGTACATGGAGGGGACTATAATCATTGTAATAAAACAAGGTGTATGATTTGTTGAATGTAAAACTGATGATCTGTCCTGTAAACTTTCACTCAATCCATAATAAAAACTTGGAAAAAAAAAAAGTACTCTGGCAATTCAAGCTCACCAGCCACTCCTCGGAAACCCTATACAGGGTTCGCTATGGATTAGATGGGTTGGAACCAACTCAATGGCACTTAACAACAACAACTACAAAAATAACAAAATATATCTTTCAAGAGTTTTAACCACTCTTTCATTCTTGTCATTATTTTATGACTAGGTTCTGCTCTGGAAAAAGTCCCCATTTTAATTAATCAATTCTCTTCTCAATTATCTTCAGGCTAGATTTCATTCTGTCCATTAAATTTTTTCCTTCAATTATCGATTGTTAAATTTGAGAGTTCTAATCAATTTCTTTTCATAGTTTGTCTATTTTGTTTCATGTTTTGTTTTGCTTCATAAATTCCTTATACCCTTTCTAAATATTTCTGATAATCTTAAACACAATTATTTTAAAGTATCTTCAAATTGTCCTACTGTGATTTGTAATGGTCATTTCCTAATTATTCATTTTGTCCACTGATGTTAATTGTGTTAATTTTTGTTTAATTTCAATGACTGTTAATACCTTCCATGGAACATCAGTTACCACATTACTGGGTCACAACTACTGACTAAAACAAACATAAGAAATATATAACTAAATATACAGCCCAGCAAACAAATCCCAAAAGTTACATTTTTGTGAAATGAATACTAGGGTATAAAGTAGGATTAAGAAAGCTGATGGTAAGTTTTCAGGAGATTCTGATAAATGCAAAAAACAGCAAGCACTGCAAGCATCGTAACTACTTACCTCTTGACTTTATCATAGTTCTCTTGACGGTAGTCACCTTGCTGAATTAACTGCTTTGTGTCTGCCAATTCTAAGGCCAAACGTTGACATCTATTTTGAAGCTCAGAGCAGTTCCTTCTCTCCTCTTCATACGTCTAAATTAAAAGAAAAGTAAACATTCCAAATGAAACACTGTTGTTGAGTGCCACGGATTCGGGTCTGACTCATAGTGACCCTGCATAGGGTTTCCAAGGAGCAGTTGGTGGGTTTGAACTGCTGACCTTGCGGTTTGCAGTCCAGTGCTGATCCTATAGCACCACACCAGGAATCTCATAGTTGACCAAATTCTATAATTGAATTTTTCTATTAAGCAGCGCATCTCCTGGTAACTAATAAAATATAAACAACAAAATATAAACAACCTTAATTTTTCTGTTTAGTAATTTTTCTCCACTTAAACTCAAGAAATCCTTGCTGAGTTAAGCTATAAAGTTGGTGGTTTCAACCTACCCAGAAGTTCCATGTAGGAAAGACCTAGCGATCTACTTCAGTAGATGCTGTTATTGTTAAGTGCCATCCTGTGGGTTCCATGTTGGTATCCTGTATAGGGCTTCCCAGGAGTGGCTGGTGGGTTTGAATTACTGATTTTTTGGTTAACAGTCCAGTGCTTATCCTACAATGCCACACCAGGCCTCCACTGTAAATATTACAGCTCAGGAAATCCTATTAAGCAGTTCCACTCTGCCACACAGGGGCACTATGATTCAAAAACTGACTCGATGGCACACAGCAAGAACATCAACAGGAGTCTCCAACTCACATAATAGTTTGTTAGTTGATTCGTAAGTCACTGTTTTGTTGATTTTTTTTTAATTAAAAAAGAAATTACAATTATGTTTTGATTCCTAGTAAAAGATATAAAATGACTAAACCAAAACCCTTTTGCTATCTAGCAAACCAACTCATGGCAACCCTTCAGACCAGAATAGAGCATAGGGTCTCCCAGGCTGTAGTCTTTATGGAAGAGGACTGCCACATCTGTAACCAGGTGGTGACAAAGGGGCTACTGCTGATAGGTATGAGCCTTTCAGTTAGCAATTGAGCACTTAAGTGCTGTGCCACCAGGGCTCCATCATAAAATGACTGCAAATACCTTTTATCTACATTTACTGAGTTATTTTCCTGCCTAGAAGGAGCTCTGGTAGCGTAGTGGTTACGAATCGGGCTGCGAACCTTAAAGTCAGTAGTTCGAAACTACTAGCCGCTCTGCGGGAGAAGGAGGAGGCTGTCTGTTCCCGTAAAAATTTACAGCTTCGGAAACCCTGTACAGGGTCGCTATGGGTCGGAACCGACTCAACGGCACATAACAACAACAACAACATCCTGTCTAGGGTACAGAAATGAAAAAAAGAAAAAAAAACAAAAACAACCAAGTCTCTGCTCTTGAGGCGTTCATCATTTAGAGAAGAAAAGCCACGTGAATGTCTTCTCATATGTGCAATGAAAAATTGTAACTAAAGAGATCAATCGTGCTGTTTAATTGTGTTATTCAGCAAAAAAATAAATTTGTGGTCTTGGGCACACGACCTACATTGATCTGCCCCTTCACTCACTATACTGCAGCACTTAAGAAAGGGATTACTGAGAAATGGGGAAAGGGGTGGGGTGAAAACCTTAAAACAATCACAAGATTTCAAGATCTGCCACAAGACTCATTTCCTGTTTACACTTGACCCTACGACTCTAATGAGTATTTGAAGTTCTCTATGCTTCTTCTAGTCCCACTAACTGAATACCGGAATATAACATTTGTCTCCTTCAGAACACTGATCTCACTGTATCATTGATTGGCCAGAATAAGACATCTTAAGGGCAGGCACTTTGCTTTTGTTCATCCTGCAAAGCCATGCATCTTGTATATAATAAGAAAGAAAGAAATGCTTTGGAAAAAATTGGGAAATATCTAAATATAGAAATTGGTAGGGCAAGCAGGACACGTGGACTACGTTTCTCCCATTTTGAACTTACAATATCTTGCAACCAGCCATTAGCTCTACCCCAGAAATGAGATGCTAATACATTCTATCCTAAGAGCTGATCGGTTATGTGTGGCCACATTCGTTTCTTATATATTCACTGAATTATTTCTGGGTGATTAGTCCTGGGGTGGAACTGTATGTACAAAGATGAGGAAGATGTAATTTCTGTTTTCTTTAAACTATGAAACATAATTTAGAAATGATTTTGCTCCCAAATTTCTACCAAAGGGATGTTTCAGAGTTGTAATTAAAGAACAAGTGTACTGTGTGTTTTGCTTTAGTATAGTAAATGTTCTTTTACAGTGAAGGTTTCTACAGAAAATGGAATGTTTGTTACTACTGTGTTTATTACAGAATCATAGCTGAGGCCAATGTACTTTTTCCCAAAGGATCATCACACATACCATTTCAAACCTAAGTCACAAAAGAAACTTTAGCTTCTCTGAAGAAAGCTGTACCCTTCTAAACAGTGCTCATCACGTTTTGGAAGGCTGTGTGTGTTAGGGTTAGGATAGAAAGGCCCAGAACAGAACTGTCTAGAATTGAATTACTTGCAGTAAAACATTGGACAATTTAGTTAATCTCTTGTACTTGACTGCCTTCATACACCTCATAGGGCTGTTGTGAGGAATGCATGAAGCAATCCATGTCAAATGCTTCTAAGAATGCCTAACACACCGTATGTGATCACTGGCTGAAAACTACTATTATTATCATGCTTCCCTTTTGCTTGTAGACAAGTCATAGACAAAATTATAGCTCAATTTTAATTACTTTAAAAGGACCACTAACAGAATCTTGAGGAATATACACTTTACAGATGGGCAAAAGAGAGGAGTCCAAGGAGCCTGAGAGAGTATTCAAAGGCAAAGGGTGAGCCTGAAGAACGAGTCAGGAACAATAATAGAAGAAGAGAGCTTTGAAGAAGAGAAGCAGTCAGTAGTACTGAGTATTATAATTAAAGAAACAAAAACCTATCAAATATTCAAGGATAGGAAAAGAAGGCAGACTTCCAGAGACTAAAGCAAATACAGTCATCAAAAATTGGTAATTGCAGGACCATGCAGTGTTTTGTTCTGTTGTGCATAGGTTCGCTATGAGTCTGAACCCACTCAAAGGCACCTAGAAACAACTATTCAGTATGTATTGTTTTGTGTTTACGATTTAAACGTACTATTTTACTTAAGCTTTAACTTATAGCTGGGCATAAATGTATGGATATGAAAACTGAGACTTGGAGAGCATAAAAGTCTCATAAATGGCAGAGGGAAGACTCCAATTTAGGTTTGTGAAACACCAATATTCCAACAATTCTTTCTATGTCTTAACATTTGTTGTTGTTGTTACGTACCGTGGAGCCGGTTCTGACTCACAATGACCCTGCACAGGGTTTCCGAGGCTGTAAATCTTTCTCCCATGGAACGGCTGGCAGTTTCGAACTGCTGACCTTGAGGTTGGCAGCCCGATTCATAACCACTACGCTACCAGAGCTCCTTTACATCCTACATCCTTAACAGTAATGCAGGAGAAAGTGCAATGGTTAGAGAAGAGGGCTAAACACATAGTTTTTAAAGATGGAACAAACTTTTAAATGTACAAATATTGATGGGAAAAAAGGAAAAGCAAAAAAAAAAAAAAAGGCATTAGTTAGAGTGGAGAAAGGGAGAATATTTAGAAGGATTGTTGCTAAGTGCCGTCGGCTGATTCTGATTCATTGCAACCCTGTACAGTGTTTCGAGGAAGGGAATTGTGGGAATTCTCATCTAATGATTGCCTTATCTCTGTGAAATCAAGTACCAACTCAGTTGCTGAGAGACGGAAGAAAGTGGAACACTGGGGATGGTAGGAGTGCCTAAAATTACCTCTGTGCAAAACAGAGAGAACTAGACAAAAATAAGAAAGAATTACAGTACAATCAGGATGATCCATTTGAAGTCTGGAACAATAAACATAGTGATTGTTACTGCTTATGCAATTTTTTCCAGTAGTGCTCAGACATTTAGAAGAGCGACGATTAAGATTTTATCAGGTTCGTTTGAGAAAACCACTGAAATTAGAGGAATTGAGGACACTGGCAAAAGCAAGAACTAAAACTGATAAGATGATAGAGAGAGAAGGAAGAAGATACATTTAGAATGAATTACACAGATTGGAAATTCTGTTTAAAGATGAGTCGGAAGTTGATGGTAAGTGCCATCAAGTCATAGCAACTCTTAACGACCCTATATAGGGCTTCCAAGGAGTGGCTGCTGAGTTTGAACCGCCAGTCTTGTGATTCAAACTAAACTTGCGGTCCAGTGAAGTCCCACAGCACCACACCAGGAATCCTGAAAATTATGGCAATTTGGGAGTTGTAAAAAAGTCTCAGCAGGACTTTGACAGTCTCTTTCCAAGCCAGTCAAGGGAAATGAAGTGAAAACAGAACAGACCCAAATTTGTAAAATGTGGGTAAAGTGGAATGATAACTGGACTGGGAAAAATTATCTCCCTCTTAGAAACCAAGGGTAGTGTGCAATAAATGATTCCTCTGACCTGGCAATAGTCCAGTCTTCCACATCAAGCTCTATATGTCTCCTTCAAGTGTCCTAGTTCAGGGCTACAACCCATATTTTTCCCATTCCAGTAGTCATTCAGTTTCACCCCAAATTTAAAATTTGGATCTTTTCTGATTCACTTCATTGACTATTAATGAACTGACTCGAATTGGTCTGAAGCCCTGATTCTCAGTGACAAGGAACAGAATGTTAAAGTAGAGAGGAATCAATCACTGGGGAAGAATTGTGGCTGAGTTACAGAAGGAACCCAAGCAGCAGCTAGATTGAAGAGTAGATAAAATCTACAGCAAAGCTGTCAATAAATAAAGAGGAATATTCCAGTGACCTACACCCAAGGAAGGCTATCTAGACAACATGAATGCCTGCAAAACAGGACTTCTTATGTGAGAGTGGTGGTGTAAACACTCAAAGTGCAAAGATTTAGAGAATATATGAATTCCCTGATCCTGTAATACATGGGTTGTAAACTTCTGGTACAGAAGAGCAATTCCATGGAATATAAGTTAATTTTCTTAAAATATTATCACCACATGACCAAATATAAGCAGGAGTTTTAGCACGGGAACAGACATATTATACCAATACTTTCTTTAGGATTTTCCAACTGAGAAATTTCCCCTTAAGTAAGATTATTTCTTCTGTATCCCGAAAAAAAAAATTGTTCCACTTGTTGCTAGTAATTAAAATAAATTTTAAAGGATAGCAC
>NW_006408581.1:15374179-15386616 GCF_000296735.1 Chrysochloris asiatica | reverse complement strand
GACTCAGTGGCACTTAACAATAACAACAATTGAAAACAAACACGCCTCCTGACAGTGTAGAACTTTGTAGTTAAGGTTGAAGAGAGCAGAAAATATTATTTTGTATGATTCCTCTGCATTCTTAAGTAGAGCTTCAACTTCTGAGGGAAGTCTCTAAGCCCCAATCTGAGTTAGATGCCTGTCTTGTATTTTCCCACACTGCTTATTTTTACCTACGCCAGAAAACTCATCATATATACTGTGATCTGCCATTACTTCTACATCATAGTGAAAAATTTAAGGAAGTTTTCTAAAATATTAATACCTCTATTATATAAAATAATTACAATTAATGTCTGTGAAAAAGGAGAAGGACATTCAACACACCAAAATGAAAGAAGTAAAACTACATAATTTCTTCAAACATAAGTACAGGAACACACATAAAAGTAACGGCACTAGCCCTTCTAACAGAAAATTTTTACATGACAATATTTCTTAATGTCTTTTTTCCATAATAAAAAGTATTATATAATAATAATAATAATAATAATAAAGAACAATCCAGGTCATTGAGAAGATTTCAACTGTTTGTCAGTTTTCCACATATATGATACAGAACTGATTCTGACTGTGAGGGTTAATGTCATTGTTGTTGTTGTGAAGTGCCGTCGAGTTGGTTCCGACTCACAGTGACCCTCTACAAGGTTTCCAAGGAGCGAGTGGTGAGCTTGAGCACCAACCTTGCAGTTGTAACTGAGTTTACAGTCTAGCGCATTAACCCACAGCACCATACCAAGACTCCAATGTCATTTTTAGGTCTCCTAAATTAGTTACTATTGTTGTTAAATGATGTTGAATTAGTTCCAACTTATAGCAACCCTATGTACAGTTTCTGAAGACCAACTGGTAGATTTGAACTGTCGACCTTGTGTTTCAAACCAACCTTATGGTCGTGTGCTTTTCCAACACAACCTCCCACCAGGACTCCAAATTAGTCAGAGTATTCTCATATATGGTGTGGACGGACGGCTTATAATGTAACTAGATAGAAGGTACTGGATAAACTGGTGATGTGGAAAGAAAACACGACAACCTTTAGCTTTGAAAAGGAAACTGTTATTAATTATCAGTTTTCTGATATTCAATAATATTATTGTGTCTACAAAAACATCAAGCTAAAGCAAATATTCTGAGTAATATTTATGTATGTTGCTATTAACAACTAACAATAATTTGTACATGCTAAAGGTATATCAGTTTTGATACTGTCACATACTACCTATAAATTTTTGTTTCCGACTCTTCATTTAAGTCTTCTTCAAGGAACTTAACAATTTATCACCAATTGAATCTGTCCCTTCTATCCAGTTACATTATAAGCAGTTCATCTCAATAATATATAAGAATACTAACTTCACAAGTGTAAAGTACTAAACATAATACACAGAGAAAAACATGTGGAAAATTAAGTCTCTCCCAAATTCCTTAATATCACACCTACTCCTCACTTGATTGGATTCCGACAATGAGAAAATTGGTATTATGTAAAAATGGAAGACAACAAATCACATATTGTATTAGACAAATATGCTGCAGAAGACCTTTTAAAGTATTAAAAAGTAAAGATGTCACTTTGAGGACTATGGTGCACCTAACCCCAAGATACAGTATTTTCAATTGCCTCATATCATGCAAAACTAGACAATGGATAACAAAGGCTGAAGAAAAGCTGATGCCTTTGAATTTGGTGTTGGCAAAGAATACTGAATATACCATGTACTACAAGAACAGTGAACAAATCTGTCTTGGATGAAGTATAGTCAGACTATTCCTTAGAAGGACAGATGGCAAGAATGTCTCACTTACTTTGAACATGCTATCAAAAGGGTCCAGTTCCTGGAAAAGGGCATCATCCTTGGATCAAGTAGAGGGTCAGTGAAAGAGGAAGATATTTAATGAGCTTGACTGACAACAAAAGGCTCAAATATAGGAATGATTATGAAGATGGCATAGGACTGGGCAGTGTTTATTCTGTTGTATACAGATCACTATGATTCATAACCAACTCAATGACACCTAACATCAAGCTATTGTTAGGTGCCATCGAGTCAGTTTCAACTCATAGTGACGTTATGCACAAGAGAAGGAAACACTGCCTGGTCCTGCCCCATCCTCACAATTTTTGTTACGCTTGAGCCTATTGATGCTGCCATTGTGCCAATCCATGTTGTTGGGGGGGGGGGGTCTTCCTCTTTTGTGCTGACCCTCCACTTTACCTAGCATGATATCCTTCTCCAGGGACTGGTCCCTCCTGATAACATCCAAAGTGTAAGAGATGAAGTCACACCACACTGGCTTCTAAGGAACATTCTGGCTGTATCACATCAAGTAATACAACAGAAACACGAAGGGATTCAAAAGGTTCATGGGAAAATTCCATTATGTTCCGTTACCATTTTCCCATAAACTTTTTGAAGTCTCCTCATACATTCATGTCTATAAAATGTTTTGAAAGAGCTGAGAAAGGCAGCAGGCAGGAGCATCTATTTCTTGATCTGGGACTGCTGTTAAGTGCCATGGAGTTGGTTCTGAATCACAGCAACCCTGTGCAGGGCTTCTGAGGAGCGGCTGTTGGGTTTGAATCCCAACCTTGTGGTTAGTAGTCCAGTGCTGATCCTACAGCACTTTATGAGATTTCATCAAGTTGTACAATTATGACAAATACAATAAGCACTGGACTGCAAACCACAAGGTCCGAGGTTAGGGTCTGTGGTGAAGATTTGAAGCCTCCGCAGCCCTATGCAGGGTGCGATTTGTGGAAACAGACTTGCACTTAACAATGTTCCATTTAACATAAAACAACAAGAACAAGAGGAGCCAATGAGGCAAACATTAACTGAGAAGTTCTTCATGATGCTTGCATTGGGAATACAAAGAGGATGTTTAAATTAAAGTGGAAAAGGAACAGGATGGAAAAGGATGGTAAAGAGACACTGACTTTCTTACTCTTTTTTTCTACTATTCTAAGTTTTCCACAGTTGTTGCTTTAAGTGGCATAGAGTCAGTAGCAACTCATAGGTACCCTGTCAAGGGTTTCCTAGGAATGGCTGGTGAGTTTGAACCTCCATCTGTGGTTCAAGCTGACCTTGCAGTCCAGTGCATTACCCACAGAGCCACACCAGTACACTATTTTCTACAGTAAGCATGTATTATTTTTTTAAACATTAAGATATATTTAAAATCCAAACAGATGATTCTTGTATCCTCAATGACTATGCTGGTGTGGTGCTATAAGATAAGCACTAGACTGCTAACCACAAGGTCGGGAGTTAAAGCTTGCCAGCCACTCCTTAGAATGACACTTTAACAACAACTATGATTAGTCTAGGGTTTTAGACAAAATGAACGCTCAGTGTTGTGCTGTGGGTTGATGCACTGGATGGCAAAGTCGGTCTGAAGCGTAAGGCAGTGGTTATAGCTTACCAGCTGCTCTTCGAAAACCCTATACAGGGTTGCATATGGGTCAGAACTGACTCGACGGCACTGAACAACAACAACACGTGGATATAAACACTAAATTTCCTGGAATTTTACAAATTGCAAAAAAGTAACTACAAAACTTTGGTTACCTTCCTCCCCACCCCCACTGGAGAAAACTATTTGAGTCTTATAGATCTGATTTTATTCTAAATTGGCATATAAGAAACTGAAAATTATATATTTTGGGCTAAGGTAGCAACTACTATTGTTGTTGTTAAGTGCTGTCAAGTTGATTCCGATCCACAGCGACCCTGTATAGGGTTTCCGAGGAGCAGCTGGTGAGCTTGAACTACCGACGAGTTCAAAAGCCTTTGCAGTCTGGTGCATTAACCCACAGCCACACCAGGACTAGGCCCTTGATTTTTTTTTTAAAACAAGTTGGCTTTTTATCTATGCTCCTTGTTTCCAATAACAGCAGCTATTGGGAAATGAAAGATACCTTAGAAATACTGTTCTACAATCTTCTTATTGGATATTGTTGTTGTTAAGTGCTGTCGAGTTAGTTCCCACCCATAGGCGACCCTGTATAGGGTTTTTGAGCCAATGACCTTGTGGTTCAAACTGACTTTACAATCCAGAGCATTAGCCCACAGCACCACACAATAAGGTAAGAATGTTAAGTTCTAGAGGGGTTTGTTGGAGGACTTCCAGTTTGGGCAATAGCAGCAAAAACCAGGTAGGGAACACTCCGTTGTGAAAAGAAAGGAATCACACAAAGGAAGCGCTCATAGAACAACTCCAGAGCTCCGGATCTACCATAAGATCCAGGATGTCAGTTTCCCACACTCACAAGTGAAAAAAATCACATTAATAAGGAAATACTGTGAGTTAGGAATCTAGAAATGGGACTCTCTTGTTGGTCACGCTGCCCTGGCAGAGTGTAGAAGGCAGGGCTACAGCCAGTCCAGCTCAGAAAATGGGCGGCACTAAAGGCGGTGCAGACATTTGCAAAAAAAAGAGGTAAAGGAGACTATACATTTCTCCCTTTTTTTCCCTGGCCCACCTTCATTGCTCAGCCCAGACAACATCAGTCGGGACAGTTTTCCTACAGCACACAGAGAGCTTGGCGGCAACTTATGACGTCACCCACGGAGACACAGCCCTAAAACTTTATCCGGCGGGACCCTTGGCAGCTGTGCACCTTGGAGTTGATTCTGACTCCAGACGACCCTGTGTGGAGTTTCCAGACCTGTGGATCTGTGCAGGAGCAGAGCGCCTCGCCTTTCTCCCGCGGTACAGCTGATGGTTTTGAGCTGCTGACCTTGCAGTTTGCAGCCCCATTCACGGCCACTGTGCTACCTCAGCACCCTGTGCAGGACCCATAGAAAGCAATCTGTAAAACCCCTACATAAGAGGACACAAGCAACCAGAGAATTGCGCTGTGCACACGCAGATATCTAACTGACCTTCAGAGACAAAAATAGTAGACAATCTCTCTCCCATTAACTGCTCAATACCTACCTGTGCACCTCTACTGTAGTGACTGGAGGAGGGGCCTGAGAGAGCAGGCACCCTCACCCACTGCTGAAGGCTTCTGCCTTGCACACACACTGCCTGTGTAACTCAGGACAGTCAACAACAGCTTCATTTCTGTTCCAAAGTGGTGGTTCTTGTCTCTGCATTTATATTACTTCTGCTTTTGGTCCTTTTGATCACACATCTTTCCTGGAGGTGGGAGCTTTTTCTCCCAACATTACCCAAGAAGAGACAGCAATCGTGGCCATATAGCCAAGCTATAAGCATACCCCATAATATTCCACCACTGAGACAAGAGCCAACAACACCTGCTAATCATTACATGCGAAAAGGGAAGCCTATCTCCTGATCATATTCACCAGGAGACACCCAGTAAGCTTAACAACAAACAACAAACATTCATTTAAGCTTTAAACAAAACAAAAACCAACCACATAACTATTGGGAATGATGAATAAAAAACAACAAATGATATCAAAACATGTCCAAAAACAGAAGAGAGTAGCTGAGACAAACGTATTGGAGACAGACAAAGGCTTTCTAGAGGAGGAAAAGGAGGTTTTGGATATGCCTAAGAGAGAATTCAGAAGATTGATATGGAAATAAATTCAAATGCTCCAAAAAGGGGTGGAGGAAAACAAGGAAGAAGTTAGGAAAGTACTAGAGGAGCAATCTGTATTTTCAAGAGTGGCGTGTTAAAATCTACCACTATAAAGCAAAAAAATATATATATATGATTGATACAGCATTGGAAACAATTCCAAATCTGCAAAAAGATTTCCAGATGATTAATAATAAGATATCAGAAATTGACAAAACATTGAAAGGGGAAAGGGGCAGAATTGAAGAGATAGAAGACAGAACTCGCCAGCTGGAAGACAAATCTCTCAATACTGCTAAGACAGAAAAGCAAGCTGAAAAAAGGATAAAAAAATCTGAAGAGAGTCTAAGATTCATGCTGGATAACATGAAAAGGAACAACTTAAGAATTATTGGCATTCTGGAACAGGAAGAATCAGAGAAGTCCATAGAGGAGATAGTTGAAGAGCTTCTGGGAAGAAAATTTTCCTAACATCTTGAAAGATGAGAAGATAAACATTGAAGAAGCCAAACGTACCCCCAAAAGAAAGTCACCAAGACATATAATAATCAAATTCTCCAAAATCAAAGACAAGGAGAGAATACTAAAAGCGGCAGGGAGAAGAGCAATATCACTTATAAAGGCAAGACAATCAGATTAAGCTCTGACTATTCAGAACAAACCATGTAGGCAAGAAGACAATGGGGAGTCATATACAAAGCCCTACAAGAAAAAAAAACTGTCAACCAAGAATTGTCTATCCAGCAAAACTATCAATGAAATATGATGGCATGATCAAGACATTCCATTATAAACAGGATCTGAGAGATTTTATCAAAACCAACCCAACACTTCAAAACATCCTAAAGGGAGTTCTGTGGACTCAAAACCAACAAGAACAGATAACAAACAGAGATCCGACAGGCGTGGCAACACCACCTGGAACTCAGGCAACAGACAGCAGAGTCCAAAACAGCACAAGACTACAACGACAAACTCAAAGGAGCTGGGAGGCCAACCGAATATCAAAATTATAACAGTGTCAATGAAGGGAAAAACGTAGCAACAGAGACCCAGGTAGTGAGAATGTCAGGTAAATTACAGGATACAATGGATTGTCTTAAATGGAAAGAAAAGTTAGTAGACTATAAGGTAAGTTATACTTACCAAAGAAAGTTAATACTTCACAACTTACCATGAAAATGAACTTCCAAGCTGAATAAGCAAACATAAAAACTAAAAAGAAACTGACAAGAAATAGCACAAAAAACACAAACCCAACACAAGAAGGCATGCAGAACAAAAGAAAGTACAGCACTACCAAAAAAAGTAACATAATGGCAGCAATTAATTCATACCTATCAATAATTACATTGAATGTCAATAGATTGAATGCACCAGTGAAGACACAGAGAGTGGCAGAATGGATAAGAAAACAAGACCCTTCAATATGCTGCTTGCAAGAGACAGACCTTACACACAAAGACAAAAACAGACTAAGAATTAAAGGATGAAAAAATTTACCAAGCTAACTGCAACAATAAACAAGCAGACATGGCAATACTAATCTCTGACAAAGTAAACTTTAAGATAAAAACCAGCATAGGAGACAAAGAAGGACACTATCTCATGATTACAGGGTCAATTGAGCAAGATGACATAATGATAATAAATATCTATTCTCCCAATGAAAGAGTGCCAGGGTCTGACCTCGACATAGTTGTGTTATTCACGAGTGTTTGGTTCACGAGGAGGGGAGATCCAGCAGCGATAGAGATAGCAAAAGAGACACAGAGACAAAAAGAGAGAGACAAAGAGACACTCCGAAACCAGAGTGAATGCTGGACTGGCATCAGGCCGATCCTACGTTGCAAACATCTCAGCCACGAAGGCCGTAATATCCTGCATAATAAACATCTTAGCTAAACAGGCAGTATGGTTGCAAGGCTGAACTGTGCCCCTTGCATGCTGTAACGCACGCCTTGCCAGTCGTAATGCACCTGGATTCGTTCTGTGCCTTCCTTTTATTTAGGGGAGGTACTTTACACAAAGTTAGGAGGGACCAAGACAAGATACAGCTGTCAATCTTATTTTTCCAGACATTCAGGCAACTTTACATAATACTTTGCAGGTTCGAATCTCGCAACTTGGTTTCTCAAGCTTAATTAACATACCTTTTAGCACCTAGCCTCAAATGGAGGGAGGAAAGGGAGGATCGGGAGGATTCCCATTGTGTCAGCTGCCCAGCCCAGGTTCTTCAGGAAAAGAGATGCCTGGGTGAATAGGCTGCACCTGTAAACACTTTAGGGAGGGCATTCCTATTGTCCTTGGAACAGACCAGGGAGCCACCCAATTTACCTTGAATGAATTCTCTGAGGAAGAACTTTGCCTGTTTGGAATTTTACAGTCTTGGCTTTTAGGAAAATATTACATTTATCTGTGTATATCAAGAGCTCCATCGATTAAATTAATAAATATAACTGAACACTAAAATGAAAAATAATTTGTTATTAACTGCCAGGTGGCTAGATCTGTTACACTCGGGCCTATAGGGCCTCGAACCTCTGACCAGGCTGACACGGTCTGCAACAAAAGAGCACCAAGATACATGAAGCAAACTTTACTAGAATTGAAGAAATAGATAAATCTACAATAATAGTGGGAGATTTTAACACGCCACTCTTGAAAAGGGACAGAACAACCAGAAAGAAACTCGACAAAGTTAGAGGAACTAAACAACACAATCAACTAACTTGACCTCATAGATATATACAGAGCACTCAATCCAACAACAGTACAATATACATTCTTCTCCAGTGCGCATGGAACATTTTCCAGAATTGACCATGTGCTAGGTCACAAAGTAAGCCTCCATAAATTTACAAACATCAAAATTCTACAGAGCATCTTCTCAGACCACAATGCTATAAAACTAGAAATCAACAATAAGAAAAGAAAGGCAATAAAGTCGAATACATGGAAACTGAACAACACCTTACTGAAAAGCAACTGGGTAAAAGAAGAAATTAAATGTGAATTCACAAAGTTCCTAGAAACAAATGAGAATGAAAACACAACATACCAAATCTTTGGGACACGGTGAAAGCCGTGCTGAGAGGACAATTTATTGCGATTAATGCGCACATTCAAAAAGAGGAAAGAACCAAAATTAACACATTAACACAGCATCTTCAACAACTAGAAGCAGACCAGCAGAGAGAACCTACAGTCACCAAAAGAAAGGAAATAATAAAGATAAGAGCAGAAATAAACGAGATGGAAAATCGAAAAACTATAGAAGGAATCAACAGGACACAAAGCTGGTTCTTTGAAAGGATTAATCAAATTGACAAACCAATGGCAAAGCTAACAAAAGGAAAGAGGGAGAAGACACAAATAACTCTCATTAGAAACCACATGGGTGATGTCAAAACGGAAACAAACGAAATCAAAGGACAATAATAGAGAGTTTTGTCCAGGATTCCAGAGGTAGCAGGGATAAAGCTAAAACTTAGATTCTTGAATTCATAAATAGTTCATCCTTTTCTTAATTTCAAGTTCCTGATTTCTGAAGAATCCATTCTAAGGAAACTATAGAATGATTGATCAGAACTTAGTATTATTCATTGCTCAAAAACCATGGTGATAAAATAACTTTAATTATAAATCTCATAGGCTCAAATTTGGCACATGAATAAATTCAAAGTTAATTTTAGATTCCCTTAGAAAAATTACTACAATTAGTCCTTAAATACATATTAAAACACAATTTAACAAAATAATATTGAACAAAAAGTATTCAAAAATGCAATTAAATAGGCACATTTTAAATAGTTAGCAGCTGTGTAAGCCAAAAGGTAATTACTTTGGATTTAATGAATTTCTAAGCATCCTTTAAATCTTTGGTCTCTTACACCACGTAAACTCAGAAGTGGCAGCCTATGTGTCAAAATAAATCCTTACAAAGGAAGTGATCTCCTGCCTGTGGGAAGATAGGGCAGTTAAGAAAATTAGAAACAGGATATAGTGACATTTACCCTAAGGTCAATGGTTCAAATCAGAAGCAGTTTGCATTGGATAGCAGGTTCAGTGAATGATATGAAATAGGTAGGTTAGACCATTTTAGAAAAATGAAAATTCCGTTTTCGAAATTTCTACAAGTTTCACATTATCAATAATGTAATCCAAGCAACTAAATGCTGAAAAGAACAAGAAACTTAATTAACAGTTATAAATTGTCTCTTAAAATAACAACAGAAATTGGCATTGCTGTCAGGCACTAACTTTTGCTGTTAAAGAGCTCCAAGAAATATAACTAAAACGAAAACAAGAAAATGTTTATACTTTGTATGATATGTTTATTTTTCAATTATTTCTTCCTTCAATAAATGGTCATTTCAAACATAAAAGTGTAAATCTTTCTAAAAGCATTTTTTTTTTTAAATTTAGAGGGATAAAGAAAAGTAGCTTTAACAAGTGTGATAAACACTATGTTAGTTTACTAAGCATGGGTTCAAATTCTCTTTACTCTTCCAGCAAGTCAACTTCTTTGGACCCTAATTGCTGTGCAATGAGCACACTACCAGATTCAATTGTTCCTTGCTTTTATGTGCCCACTACGATGCTAATATAATAATATATATGGCACTTTGATTTGGGACCATGCAAATAAGCTATATGGGACTCAACACGGGGATTTGTCAGTTTTGCTATCTTGCTAGATTTAAAATGAACCACTCGGAAGCAGAAAGGGGGATCTCAGTGCTATCAAGAAAAACGAGCCAGGAACAGAACGCAACCTCAATTTCCCCACGCTGAGCCTCCTGGATCCAGGACAAAGAGCTGTGATAAGAGAGTCAACAGAGGACTACAGCAGCGCTGGCAGCAGAAGCAGCAGAACTAGGAGACTGGCAGGAGATGGTCTGCTGGATTTGATGGCCCAGTGCAGTGGCCTTGCCCAGGGAGTGAGAAAGTTGAGTTAACTTTGGATAGGAGGTTTGCTGGCAAGATAGGGTTCCCTAAGCACTTTTGCAGAACCAAATGAGCTGTGTAACCCTTGCACAGGTAGGGCAGGGATAGGGGCCAGGCTGAGGCCTAAGGACCAGAGAGATGCATGCCTGTAGGCATGACTGAGACTGTCCTAACCAAAGAACTGCATCCTGAGCATTTTTGATCCTGAATTGTAAGGCACTGTAGGATAAACACTGGACTGCAAGGTCGGTTTAAATGGCAAAGTTGGTGGCTCATTCTTAACAGCCAGTCCTTGGAAACCCTACACTGCGTAGCTATGAGTCGGAACCGACTCAATGGCACTTAACAACTTCCCTAATAAATTCCCTGGAGGTGGTGGTGGTAGTTATGTGTCATGGAGTCAGTTTTGACTCATAACAACCCTGTAGAGGGGTTTCTGAGGATGTAAATCTTTACAGGAGCAGAAAGCGTCATCTTTCTCCCACAGACCGACTGGCAGTTTTGAACTGCTGACCTTGAGGTTATCAGCCTGACTTGTAATCACTACACTACTAGAGGTCCTGTGAATTCTATGTGGCCAATGCAACATACTATTGATCCCAACAGAAAAGGACATTGTGTTGTGGGAGGAAGGTTTGTGTCAAAATTGGTAAACACATTGGAGACTGGAGATATGTCTGACTTCTGTTGCATAGGAGTGTTTGTTGGGCTTATGTTTTCCTTCCTTCGTGTAAAATTAAAGGGCACACACTGTTGCCATGACATTACTGTAACTTTCCTAAACTACTAGACTTTGTTGTTGTTAAGTACCGTGGAGTCTGTTTCGACTCACAGTGACCCTGCATTGGGTTTCTGAGGCTGTAAATCTTTACAGGAGCAGAAAGTCTCATCTTTCTCCCGTGGAATGGCTGGTAGTTTCGAACTGCCGACCTTGAGGTTAGAAGCCCGATTAATAATCACTATGCTACCAGAGCTACTTACTAGACTTTACTAAGGCCCAATCTACCTAAACTAAGTGGCATCTTGGATAAGGAGAAGCAGATAGCTAAAACTGAAAAAAAAAAAAAAAGAAAAATTACATGCATTCTCTCTATCATCTCTTGTTGTTGTTGGTAAGTGCCATAGAGTCAGTTCATACCTATCCTGTACAGGGTTTCTGAGAAGCGGCTGGTGAGTTTGATCCATAGACTTTGAGGTACAAACTGACCTTACGGTCCAGTATATTAACTTGCAGAACCACATCAGGAATAACTTTATTTCCTCTTCACTAAATATAAACAATTGGTATTCACTTCAGTAGTTTTAGTGACTATATAATTTTACCTTAAAATGTTAAAATAATAGTTTACTTAATTTTGAGTCTGTGTATGGCTACACCCAGTAGTGAATAAGATGACTTACTTTCCTCACTATTTTCCACTATTTGCACTGTGAAACTCCATTCAAATGGTGATACATGACAGCATCTGGCCTTAATTTGGTTCAAATGCATATTACACACAGTAAATTGACTGCTACTCTTTTCAAATGATCTTCGATGGTGCTAATGCCATTATAAAAGGAAACGCAACCATGTGTTCTGCCATTACAGTGGTTGTACTCTATTATAAATGACTCCTTCAGATGATACAGCACATGGCCAGTCTAGTTTTTACATGATTAAATTTAAAAATCACAAAATTAAAAATGATCAAAAAAGAAGTAGGGGATCCAGACTGACACCACATTTAGATCACAAAAATAATGTATAGTATATCTGCATTTTGGCCAAGGTGTTTGCAAAGGTCCGATATGAGCTTCCTCCCTGCCATATGATAATATCATCTTGGCCACTGGATTCAAAATTTCATCTTAAGACCTAGTAAATCCTTCAAAGCTTACCAGGAAA
>NW_006408581.1:15351661-15372893 GCF_000296735.1 Chrysochloris asiatica | reverse complement strand
TGCTGAGGACAGGGGGGCAGGGTTGTAGGGTATACCCTTTGGTTGGTTGATGATGAATGGAGGGGATTGTAACCATGAAAATGAAACTATGTTGTAACCATGAAAATGAAACTATATACGATAGGATGAAAGTAAAACTATTATTTTATATAGCAGTTCTGGAACAATCAGCTAAACGATGCTTCTTCCGGATGACATGTTTAAAATTGCCTCCATCACGGCTTTCTGGTATACTCTCCCCTCCATGCATTTTTAATCTGTGAGTCATTTGCATTATTGTGAAGAAGCATCAGGTTTTCCAGGTGTGTTAGCAACCATAAGTCAGAACAAGTGCTAAAGCTCCTGGTACTCCACTGTATTCTTGGAAATGCTAAATAAATCACGCAGATTATTATGAGGACAAGGAATGACACTAATAATATATAAAACTTAAAGCTATGGAATTTAATTAACAATTCAAAGGGAGTTTTCACCTCAGTTAATAAGTAAACACAAAAATTATTTTTTAAAAATATATGTTCATGGCCCGTGAACCATCTACATTAGAATCCTAAATTGTTTACTAAACACTGAGATTCATAGTTCCATCTCAGTACAAAATACGAACATATAGAGGTATCCAATAGTGCAGCTTTAAATTTTTAAGTTGTATTATTTGCTTTTTGGACTCCTGATGTGACACTATAGGATAAGTACTAGACTGTGAACCACAAAGTAGGCAGTTCAAATCCACCAGCTGCTCCTCGGAAACCCTATACAGGAACGCCATGAGTCTGAACCAACTCAAGGGCATCTAACAACAATTTATTTTTTATATAATGTAGAGTCAAATGGATTGTTTACTAACAAGTTTGTTTAAAACTAGAGTAATTATAACCGATGGGTATCATCACATAAGTAAGTCTTATAAAGGACTTTTAAGTTTATGATTGGGTAGAATTGAAAAAAATACAAAGCAATTAATACTCCTTGAAATATAAAAACCAGTATAATTAACTAAATACCTAATTTCATATAAATCAAACTATACTAGTTACATATGAATACTTAGGGTAAGTCTAAAGTTTAAATTACAGACTTCTCAATAAATATCAACTATGCTTTAAACAAGGAAATTACCTTGAACAAAGCATTCTTCTTACTTCCTAGTTACTTAAGTTCTCATAGAAGAAAAAGATTCACCATTTCCTCATGAAACTTAATAGCTTTACGAAGTGGTGACTCATTAATGCCTCATATTATATTGTTTATATTTCTTTCTTTTGAAATGAAAGAAGTATGCTAAAATAACTACAACAGCAAAGCAGCTGCACATAGCTTAGTTACATGTGATAAAATAAACCAAAATTCCCCCACGACCACTACCAAAAGTCCATGTAAAGATTTGAGTCCTTAAAGGCTGCATACATTATTAGTAAGTAAAAATACCATAGAAACATAGAAACATAGAAACTCAATACATACACATAAGACCATGTATGTATTGAGTATGGAGCTGCAGGAAAAGTACTGGACCACAGGGTCAGTTTGAACTGCAAGGTCAGTTGTTTACCCCCATCAGCCACTCCTCGGAAACCCTGTATAGGGTCATTATGAGTCGGAACCAACTCAATGGCACCTAACAACAATAACATGTTTTAACTAAGAAGCTCTGGTGGCACTGTGAGTTAGTCGTTGTGTTGCTAATCACAAAGTTGACAGTTCAAATCCACCTAAGCCACTGTGTGAGAAATACAAGGCTGTCTGTGCCTACAAAGATTTAGTCTTGGAAACTCTGAGCAGGAATCGACTTATTGGCAGTGAAAATTTGTTGTTTAACTAGGAGTCTTAGTGTGGTGTAGTTGGATAAGCACTGGATTGCAAAGTTGGTGGCTCAAATTCACCTTGGCAATCCTGTAAAGGGCCACTATGAATCAGAACTGACTTGAGGACACTTAACAACAACAACAAAACATTATTAACATTTACAAGAAAATTCCACACTTGAACTAAAAGATGAGTCCTATTGATCAGTGTTGTCATTGTTGTTAAATGCCACGGAATCAGTTCAGAGTCACAGCAACTCAGGCCAGGGTTTCGAGGTTTTAAATCTTCGCAGGAGCAGAAAGGCTCACTTTTCTCCAGCGGAGCAGCTGGCGGGTTCGATCTGCAGACTTGCGTTTTGCAGCCCATGCTTATTGCATGGAATCACAGGGCTCCCAACTTTCAGTTTTAGTTTTTAGATATTTCTAAATAATTAAAAATTTAGGGGGAAATTACAAAAGAAAATCCCAGAAATCTACAAAAAGTTGGTACTTCAGAAACAATAATTTCTTTTTTATATAGATCAAGTATCATATTCTATTGAATTTCTAAAACAGTTTTCACCTCATATCTGTCATGAGCCAGCATATTCTATGAATAAAAAGCAGCTAAATGAACTGTGTGGCTTTAACTTCCCTGAGCAATTTTGTTAGGCATAATTCTAAAATCATACCATTGAGAAACCTCTGATAAAAAATAAATGTTCAAAAAAGTTTCAGTTTTTATAATCCTTTCTCCCAGTTACAGACCTACTAAAATAGAAAGAAACCGTATTTTATTGGTTTTAGGCAAATAAGGCCATAAATGAAAATGAGGTAATTTAATGTAAAATTTAGGCACTAGGTCAAAAATGACATGATTATTTTGAGTAGCCCAAAAGTGCTTTTAAAAAAATTAGATAGATGTATGCTGCCACCAAGTGGTAAAAAAAAAATTAACACCATTTTTGATAAAACTAGCTCAAGTCAGGAAGTCTTAGTTTTAAACAGTAAAATATAAAGTTTGTCTTCCTAATACCAGTCTTAATACTCAAGAGATATAGCCAACAAATATCTTTTTACCTTTTCTTATCAAAACATTATGGATATATGATAGGATGAATGTAAAACTAATGTTCTCCCATGTAAACTATCACATAATTCACAATAAAACATTTTTTAAAAATTATGGAATTATCAGTATCACTGCCATTACTTTTAGACATGTCTATTTTTGACCTATGCCTGTTCTTTTAGGTTTGCTTGTTCTGTAAGATAGTAGCAGTGCTTTCTTCTATTTGTCCTGAATTTATCATCTTTCAATTCAATGCTCTCTTTAGCTGTAGTATGATTCTGGACTGCCAGGAGAACAAACAAATCTGTCCTGGAAAAATTACAGCCTAAAAACTCCTTAGAAGCAAGGATTTTGTGACTGTGGACATATCAGGAGAGACCAGTCCCAGGAGAAGGATAGCATCCTTGGTAAAGGGTTGTGGAAAAAGACTTTCAACAAGATGGACTGACAGTGGCTGTAACAATGGGCTGGAAAACAGCAGCGACTGTGAGGCTGACGCAGGACTGGGCCGTGTTGTGTTCTGTACAACAGAGGGGAGTTATGAGGCAGAACTGACTGGATCGCTCCTAACACCATTATGGCTTATAAAGTCTGATCACATATTTTAATATATCTTTACGGCACAACAACAAATCTTTACGTAGGAGTCTTCGTGCAGGTTATAGGATGTGCACAACTGCAAGGTAGTTGTGCCACTTTATGGGAGAACTCCCTGACAATCTGCTGTAAAGATTACAGCCTTGGTGATTCTCTGGGGCAGTTCTACTCCCCACTGTAGGGTTGTAGGAGTCAGAACCAGCTTCCCCATACACAACACCAATCATTATGCATCCACAATTCAGTACTGCTACACATCCGTGCTTCCCAAGCTGTGTGTGAAACTATGTTACTGTGTGAGAGGTGCCACTCACAGCAATATGGTCAGGACAGCTCTCCTGAAGCCCAGAAGGAGCCAACACCGTCACCCTGATTTAGCCCTGCAAGTGTTGCCCACGACCACCATCAAAACCCATCAGAGATTTAAGCTTTTACAGGCTGAAGAAAAACTAACTTGCAAGACAATAAAAAGACTAGGATTACTATTTAGCTATAGACGCAGAGAACCTTTGAGACTATGGCCCTAAGCCACCCTTCACGTCTGAAATTGAACTCACCCCATTTCTCAGGCACACAATAGACAAGTCTGGAAAAGGAACAATAACACAGGGGAGGCAGCACTCCTTAGAATAAGCCACCATTTCAGAACATAGGACAGCATCTACCCAAAGACACAGTTCAGAAGGGTTAGGAAAGAAGGAGTTATGGAAATGGGAAACGTAGGGAAAGTGGGACAAATAATGTTACATTGTAGGAATTACAATCAATGGCATTTAACAAAATGTGTATGGATTACTGAAAGAGAAACTATTTGCTCTCTAAACCTGCACCCAATTAACAATTTTTAAAGTTTTTTTTAAAAAAACAGTTGGTGGAAAATAAAATTAAAAGATAATTAATTTTTCCATGAATTTTTTGAAACATTTTATACCTGTCAGTCTCTGGCTGACCTCAAACAACACATGTTTGGGAAGACTCTAAGTAATCGTGCTGAAGTTGAAAAGAAGAAATTGCAATTTTAGCTGCTGCCCAAGAGACAGCTATGCAATATAACAATAACCACCTTACCAGCCTTCTAAGAGAAAAGGATGGATACGCTCTAAAGCAATGTAACAAAATCAAGAAATTAAACTCTGGTAAGTGAAAGGCTGAGTTTGCTATGTATGAAAACACTTGCCTGCCAGTTGGTCAAACTGCGGTGAGTAGCCAGTTGCTATGATGTGGGAAGCTATGCCACCAGTGTTTCAAATAAAAGCAGGGTCACCTATGGTAGACAGGTTAAACAGAGCTTGCAGACAAAGAACAGACCAGGAAGAAGGTATAGGCAGTTCACTTCTGGAGGATTAGTCATTGAAAACCTAAGACGCAGCATCAGAACACTGTATGATATAATGCAAGAAGATGAGCATGCCCCCTTCAAATGGGATGACACAAAAAATACAACTGAGGAAGAGCTGCCTCCTCAAAGTAGAGTTGAGCTTAAAAATATAGATGGAGAAAAGCTTCTGATACCTTCATATGACTCTTATTTCCTGAGAACACATAGCAAGTCCAGGGATTACTGGGTTATATGGTATTGCTATTTCCAAGTTTTTAAGGAAGCACTCTAACAATTTCCGTAGTGGTTACACCAGCAGCGAAGGAAAATCCCAGTCTCTCTACACCCTTGCCAACATTTGTGGTTTTCTATTCTGAACTTTGCTATTAATACTGACCACCACTCATCTGTTAGGTTGTCGTACTGTGGTGGCTTGCATGTTGCTGTGATTCTGGAAGCTATGATGCGGGTATTTTAAATACTAGCAAGGTCACCCGCAGTGGACAAACTTCATTCAGTTGAGCTTCCAGACGAAGACATACTAGGAAGAATGAGAAACGGACTACGTCCAAATATTCAATCACTGAAAACCTTATGAACAGCAGTGGGACACTGTCAGCACCAGAATACTGAATACTGAAACATGACGAAGAGCATCAGAATGTCAGATAGAGTGCTGGAAGACGAGCCCCTCAGGTTGGAAGGGCTCATAAGATGACTGAGGAAGAGTTGCCTCCTCAAAGTAGAGTTGACCACGATGACCAAATGGAGTAAAGCCTTTGGGATCTTCATTTGCTGATGGGGCACAACTCAAAATGAAGAGAAACAGCTGGAAACATCCATTAATAATTGGAACATGGAATGTATGAAGTATAAATCTAGGAAAATTGGAAATTGGCAAAAATGAAATGCATAAACGTTAATATCTTAGGCATTAGTGAGCTGAAATGGTGTTGGCCATTGTGAATCTGACAATCACATGGTTTATTATGCTGTGAATGACAAATTGAAGAGGAAAGGTGTTGCATTTATCATAAAAAAGAACTTATCAATATCTGTCTTGAAGTACAACGCTATCTGTGATAGGATAATATCCACATGGCTCCAAGTAAGACAAGTTAATAACACTATTATTCAAATTTACGCAACAACCACTAAAGCCAGTGACAATGAAATGGAAAATTTTATCAACGTCTTCAGTCTGAAACTGATCAAACATGCAATTAAAATAATAACAGGTGACTGGAATGCAAAGTTTGGGAAAAAAAAGAGGAAGGATCAGTAGTTTGAAAATACAGCATTGGTGATAGAAATGATGCTGGAGATCGCATCATGGAATTTTGCAAGACCAATGACTTCATTGCAAACACCTTTTTTAAACAACATAAAAGATGACTATACAGATTGACTATTACAAGAACAAGCAAGTTGTACTCTGGAGAGAGATCAAGGCAAGGAATCAAGTCCTCTTGGGGCAAACCCCCTTCCAAGACTGAAACTCAAAGGGAATACACGAGCAGGCAAGTAATCTTGCTGGTGACCACACTGGTCTACAGATAAGACGAAGTGGAGGAGAAACAGCAATGAAGCTGTGAGCTAAGTCTGACCACATTAAATAGATTTTTGCCAACCTGGACTGAGACTTGGTTGGCCAGCAGTATAGCGAGACCTGAGGACTCCTGAGCTCAGGGACAGGGACATAGCCACAGAGGACTAGAGTGGAGAGTGATGTGTCTAGCTGATAGGAAGTGAGGGGAGATGCACAAGAACACCCATTCTTGCAGATAGTACCCATTTGATTTAGCTTTAATAGATGGATGATCGGAACTCAACTAGAGGAAGAAAGAAGAGGGAAAAAAATGTAATGCACTACAATTTGATGAACTTGACCTATTTTTATGGATGTACTAGCTTAAAAGAGGGAACAAATCTTTACAGTAAGGATCATTCCTACCCCCTCGATACATAGGATTGACAAGGATGGGCAATGTAGACATTGGCTACTCAAAATGGGATGGGGCTACAAAGGCATGAAGTGACTGGCTTACAAGCTTTCAAGAAGGAGCTTAGTTTCAGAGGGTGTGGTGGTAGGTAGAATCTCCACTGAGTGGTTTCAAACCTCTCTAGATGGGGTTACCTGAAAGGAGATAGGGATAAGACTCTTGTGGTTCAATAGTGAATAGTTGCTATCAGGACTAACTGTGAATGTTGCAAATGTAAAGGTGGATGGTTTGTTAACAAAAGGAGGGGAGTGGTTGATCTTGTGGTCTAAGAGCTGAGGACCCTGGGAACATCAAGGGAAAAGAGCAGAGTGTGGGACCCTATCCAGAGAAGCAGCGATGCCAGATTTGGAGGCAGAGATGATGACATGGAGAGATGGAGCGGCTAGGGACTCTGGACTCAAGGAGGGAGAGGGGCTGTGTGCTGGTGGCCTGGAGGCAGGCTTGCAGGGTATGGGCTTTGGTTGTTTGAATGGTTATATATTCCTAGTGCTTCGGTGTACATCCAAAAAAAAGAAAAAACAGAGGGAATGGAAGCAAATGATGTTGAATGATGATGCATGGAAGGGATTATAATCATTGCAATGAAACGAAATGTGATAGGATGAATGTAAAGCTGATGTTCTCCCATGTAAACGATCACTCAATACACAATAAAAAAATAAAAAGATAACTATACACATGGACCTCACCAGATGGAATACACAGAAATCAAATTGATTACATCTGTGGAAAGAGATGGTGGAAAAGCTCCATATCATCAGCCAAAACAAGGCCAGGGGCAGAAAGTGGAACAGACCATCAATTGCTCATACGTAAGTTCAGACAGAAGCTGAAAAAAAT
Organism: Chrysochloris asiatica; assembly: GCF_000296735.1. Taxonomy (NCBI): domain Eukaryota; kingdom Metazoa; phylum Chordata; class Mammalia; order Afrosoricida; family Chrysochloridae; genus Chrysochloris; species Chrysochloris asiatica. The sequence continues at coordinate 15,365,279 of NW_006408581.1, read as the reverse complement.
TAAACAAATCCACAAAAGCCAAAATATGACCTTTAATGTTGTCCCACTTGAGTATAGAGAGCATCTCAAGAACAGATATAATGCATTAGACACTAAAGATGGAAGACCAAACGAGTTGTGGAATGACATCAAGAACATCATACAGGAAAAAAAGCAAAAGGTCATTAAGAAGACTTGAAAGAAGGAAAAGACCAAATGGATGTTAGAAGAAACTCTGAAACTTGCTCTCCACTATAGAGATGCTAAAGCAAATGAAGAAATGAGGAGGTAAAAGAGCTGAATAGAAATTTTCAAAAGGCAGCTTGAGAAGACAGTCAAATATTATATATAACCCAATGGTCAGAAACCTGGAATTAGAAAACCAAAAGGGAAAAGTATGCTCAGCATTCCTCAAGCTGAAGGAACTAAAGAAAAATTTCAAGCCTCAGCTTATAATATTGAAGGAATTCTATATGTAAAATATTGAATGACAAAGAAAGCATCAAAAGAAGATGGAAGGAATACAGAGTCCAGAAAGAGATGGTCAATGTTCAACCATTTCAAGAGGTAGCATATAATCAAGAGCCAATGATCCTGATGCATAAGGTGCATTGAAGGCACTAGCAAAGAACAGGGCACCAGGGATTGATGGAATAAAAATTGAGATCTTTTAAAAGACTGATGCAGCACTGGAAGCACTCACTCATCTATGCCAGGAAATTTGGAAGGTGACTACCTGTCTAGCTGACTGGAAAAGATTCACATTTGTAGCCATTTTAAAGAGAGGTGACCCAACAGAATGTGGAAAGTTTTGGACAAAATCATTTATATACCATGCAAGCAAAATTTTGATAAAATTTAACAAAAAACACCTGCAACTATACATTGACAGGGAACTTCCAAAAGTTTAAGTCACATTCAAACAGGATGTGGAAAGAGGGCTATCACTGCTGATGTGAAAATTTAACAAAAACACCTGCAACTATACATTGACAGAGAACTTCCAAAAGTTTAAGTCACATTCAAACAGGATGTGGAAAGAGGGATATCATTGCTGATGTGAGATGGGTCTTGGCTGAAAGCAAAAAATACCAGAAAGATGTTTACCTGTACTTTATTGACTACACAAAAAGCTTTCCATTGTGTGGATCATGACAAGCTATGGACAACATTGTGAAGTATGAGTATTCTGGAACATTTATTTGTGCTCATGAGGATCTGTACACAGACCAAGAGGCAGTTGTTCAAATAGAACAAGGGAACACTGAATGGTTTACAATCAGAAAAGGTGTGTGCCAAGGTTGTATTCTTTCACCAAACTTATTCAATCCATATCCTGAGCAAATCATCCAAGAAGCTGAATTATATGAAGAAAAACGTGGCATCAGGAATGGAGGAAGACTCATTAAGAATCTGAAATATGCAGATGATACAACCTTGCTTGCTGGAAAGAAAGAGAACTTAAAATACTTACTGATTAAAAAAAAAACACCAACTTTTTGATTAAGATAAAAAACCACAGCTGTCGGTATGAGTGCACCTCAATGTCTAGAAAAGAAAAACCCTCACTAGTGAACTAATAAATAACATCCAAATAAATGGAGAAAAGATTGACGCTGTCAAAGACTTCATTTTACTCAGATCAATCATCAACACTCATGAAGCAGCAGTCAGGAAATCCAATGACTTATTGCACTGGGCAGATTGCATTAGGCAAATCTGCTGCACAAGACCTCTTTAAAAGTATTGAAGAACAAAGATGTCAGTTCGAGGACTAAGGTGCACCTGACCCAAGCCATGGTACTTTCAAAAACCTCATATGCATGCTAAACTTGGACAATGAATAATAAGGAAGACCGTACAAGAATTGATGCCATTTGAGTTATGGTGTTGGAGGAAAATATTGAACCATGGACTTACAAAAGAACAAACAGATCTGCGATGGAACAGCCAGAGTGCTCCCTGGAAGGCAGGATAGCCAGACTTCTTCGTCTCTTATACTTCAGACATATTATCAGGAGAGATCAATCCTTGGAGAAGGATATCATGTTTAGTAAAATGGAGGGTTGGAGAAAAGAAGGAAGACCCCCAACAAGCTGGATTGGCATAGTGGCAGCAGAGATGGGATCAAGCTTAGCAATGATTGTGAGGATGGTGCAGGACCAGGCAGTGTTTCACTCTGTTTTGCACAAGGTTGCTGTAAGTTCGTGCCAACTCTATGGCAACCAACAACAACAACAATTAATGCTGGGGTGAGATGATATCTCGTTGTTGATTTGATTAGCTTCTCTCTAATTTATGTGTTCCATTGGGTCATTAAAGTAGTTGATTACTAACATTTTCATGTGTTTTTGGTCATTTGAATAACTTTGGTGAAGTGCCAGTTCATGTCCTTTGCCCAGTTTTTAATGAGGTTATGTGTCTTTTTCTTATAGAGTTGTAGAAATTTTCTATGAATTGCAGAGTTTAGTCCACTTCGTTTATTTTTTAACTTTTAGTTGAATTGAGTGAAAATTTACAGACAAAATCATCAGCTTTACATTCAGAAAATCACTGTTTCATCACAATGATTACAATCCCTTCTATGCAACAACAGTTATCCCACTTCCTTCTGTGATTCCTATTTGCATCGCACCCACCTTCCTAACCCTTCTCAGGTGTATGAATTGTTGAATGTAAAACTGATGATCTGTTCTGTAGATCTTCACTCAATTTATAATAAAGGTTTTTAAAAAATGAAGTGGAATGAAGAAAAATCTGTATCTAGTGAGCTGAAATGGATAGGTATTGGCCTCTTTTTTTTTTTAAATCTTATTATGAATTGAGTGAAGGTTTACAGACAGGATTCATTAGTTTTACATACAACAAATCATACATTTTGTTCCATCTCAATGATTGCAATCTCCTCCATGCACCAACAGTTATCCCACTTCCTCTCTGTGGTTCTTATTTCCATGCTACCCTCCTTTCATTCCTTCTCAACTTCGTCCTTACGTAAATGTTGCCCTTTGTGGGCTTTTAAAAAATGTTTTATAGTGAATTATGTGATAGTTTACATGGGAGAACATTAGCTATACATTCATCCTATCTTGTTACCGTTTCATTGCCATGGTTACAATTCCCTCCATGCATCATCAACCAACCAAAGGGTATATACCCTGCAAGTCTGCCCCCTGGTGTCAGCACACAACCCCTCTCCCTTTCTGGGTCTAGAGTCCCCAGCCGTTCCACCTCTCCACATCATTGTCTCTGAAGTCACTGCTTCTCTGGGTAGGGTCCCACATTCCACTCTTCTCCCTTGATGGTCCCAGGGACCTCCACTCTGGACTGCAAATTTTGCTACAAAATGTCTACCTTTACATTTCCAACCCTCAACATCACCTAGACTCAACCCAGACACAGAAGTATGCAAAATAAACAGATCTAAAAGGCTGATAATAGAGAACCAGAGATACAGATGAAACAATCACAACAAAAATACCATCGAGTAAAATGAGGGAATAATGTACTTCTAAAATTCCAAATGAAGGGGAAATCAAATAGATTTCAAGAAAAGATAGATTTAAAAAAAAATAAACTTAAGTTTAACACTAAAAATTAGACTAAGCCTTACTCCTAGCCTAAACCTTACCCTTAACACTTGTTAAGTGTGTTTGAGCCGTTTCTAAGGAGTGGCTAGTGGCTTTGAACAGCCAACCTTGTGGTTGAAACCGACACTGCAGTCCAGTGCATTATCCTGAAGAACCACACCAGGACTCCCTTAAACTATAACCCTAACAACAAATGCCTAGGCCTAGCTTAGATCTAGCCAGTCCCAAACCTAACCCTTACTCCTGACTCCTGCCCACCACCCCAAAATAAATAAGTAAATAACCCAAAATGGATGTATGAAGAGACTCTGAAACTTGCTCTTGAATGTACAGAAGATAAAGTGAATGAATGAAATGATGAAGTAAAAGCAAAAAACAGAAAACTTCAAAGGGCAGATCAAGAAGACAAAGTAAAGTATTATAATGAAATGTGCAAAGACCTGGAGTTAGAAAACCAAAGGGAAGAACATGCTCAACATTTCTCAAGCTGAAATAACTAAAGAAAAAACTCAAGCCTTGACTTGAAATATTGAAGGACTTAAATATATTGAGCAAAAAAATATTGAATGATGTAGGAAGCATAAAAAGAAGGTGGAAGGAATACACAATCCTTATACCAAAAGAATTAGTTGACGTTAACCCATATCAGGTGTTGTTGTTGTTGTTGTTATGTGCCATGGAATCGGTTCTGACGCACTGTGACCCTGCACAGGGTTTCCGAGACTGTAAATCTTTACTGGAGCAGAAAGCCTCATCTTTCTCCCACGAAGCAGCTGGCAGTTTTGAACTACTGACCATGAGATTAGCATATGATTAAGAAAACGGATGGCACTGAAAGAAGAAGTCTAAGCTGCATTGAAGGTATTAGCAAAAAATAAGGCTCCAGGCATTGAAGGAATGAATACCAGCTGTAACGTTTGAACGAACTCAAGCAGAAGTGGAAGCATATGCTAGTCTATGTTAAGAAATTAGGCCAACCAACTGGAAGAGATCCTTATTAGAGTCCATTCCACAGAAAGGTGACCATACAGAATGTAGATCATTGAAGAATATTATTAATATCATAATGAAGGTAAAATTTTGCTGAATATAATTTTAAAATGGTTGCAACAATAGATCAACAGGGAACTGCCAGAAATTCAAGCTGGATTTAGAAAAGGACATGGAATGAGGTGTATCATTGTGAATGTCAGATGGATTTTGTAGGACATGGAATGAAGAATTATCATTGCTGATGTCAGAGCAATTTTGGCTGAAGGCATACCAGAAAGCTGTTTTATTGACTATGCAAAGGCATTTGACTGTGTATTGTGGATGATAACAAACTATGGATATCATTGCAAAGAAATGGAATTCCAGAACACTTAATTTTGCTCATACGGAACCTGTACAGAGACCAGGAGGCAATCACTAAAACAGAACAAGGGGATATGAAATGGTTTAAAGTTACGAAAGGTGTGGGTCAAGGTTGTATTTTTTCACCATACTTATTCAAGCTGTATGCTTAATAAACAATCTAAGAAGCTGGATAATAATATTAAGAATGGTACATCAGGGTTGGAGGAAGGCTTATTAACAACCTGAGATACACAGATGACACAACCTTTCTAGTCCTGAGCCATCCACACAATTATTATTACAAGTAGCATCTGGAATCCTAAAAGCTCATGAGTGACCATCTAAGGTTCAACTATTGGTCTCTCCAAGTGAGGAGGAATGACAAGTGATGAGAACTGTGGATGCTTCAAATCAATTAGTCCAATGGACTAATGGGACATGTGAACATCAGTCTTTATGACTCTGAAACCAGAAAAACTAGATCGTTTCCAGCTACTGCTACCAGCTGCTCTGAAAGGAATTGCATTAGAAGGTCTGGGATGGAATGGAAGAAAATGTGAAACAAAACTCAAAATTATAAGGAAAAAAAACAAAAAAGCCAGGCTTACCAGTTAGAAAGATACTGGAGGAACCCTAGACTATGGCCTTCAACCACCCTTCAAGTTTGGAAAGAAATTCACCCTTGTGGCACAACTTTCAGTCAAGCAGTAGATAGGAATATAGGGGATAACATTAGTAAGATATGCTCACCATGGAATGGCCAAGTATTCAAAATCAAAAGGGCAATATTTATCTAAGGACAAAGTTGAGAAGAGATGGGACGGTGGGTGGAATAGAAACAGGAAGCACAAGAAGGCAGTGGGATGACTGTGGCTGCATGGAAGGGATTGCAATCACTGAGATGACACAACATGTATGATTTGTTGAATGTAAAACTGATGACCCTGTCTGCAAGCTTTCACTCAATTCACAATAATATGTTTGTTAAAAAAAAAAACATCACATATGAAGAAAGGTCATTAAAGAGATCACAAAGAAAAAAAGATAAAAATGGATGTCAGAAGAGACTCTGAAACTTGCTCTTGAACATAGAGAGGATAAAGCAACTTGAAGAAATAATAAGTAAAAGAGCTGAAGAGAAAATGTCAAAGGGCAGCTACAGAAGATAACATGATTCTTTGAAAAGACCTATAAAATCAACAAAGGGAAAGAAGATGCACGTAGCATGAATAAGAAATGAAATGGGTGATGTCACAACAGAACTAACTGAAATAAAAATCATAATAATAGAATACTACGAAGAACTGTATTCCAACCAAATTGAACACATAGAAGACGTAAATTTCTACAAACATACTACCTACTTAAACTAATACAGACCGGGGCAGAAAATTTGAACAGACTCATCACAAAATAAGAAATTAAACAAGTCATTAAAAACTCCCAAGAAAAAAATGTTCAGGCCCAGATAGTTTCACTGGTCAGTTCTACCAAAACATTCAGGGAAAAGCTAACACCAACTGTACTCAACTGCGTAGAAATGGATAGAATACTCCGAATTCATTTTATGAAGCAAGCAAAACCCTGAAACCAAAACCAGTCAAAGAAATCACTAAAAAGAAATTAGAGACCAATATTCCTCATGAATATAAACACAATAATTACCAACAAAATCCTAACCAATAGAATCCAGCAACATATCAAAAAATATATATTCATGACTAGGCGGGGCTCATGCCAGGTATGCAACAATTACACAACACTGGAAACACAATCAACAACAACTATCACATAAATAAAACAAAGGAAAAGAACCATATAATCATATAAATAAATGCAGAAAAGGTATGACAAAATCCAACACCCATTGCTGAAAAAAAATCTCAACAAAATAGGACTAAAAGACAAATTCTTCAACATAATTTTAAACAAGCACTGGTGTCATGGTGTGGCGCTGCAGGTTAATGCACTGGACAGCAAGTTCAGCTTGAACCACAAGGTTGGTGGTTCAAACTCACCAGCCGCTCCACAGAAACTCTATACAGGGTTACTATGAATCGGATTGACTTGACAGCACTTAAACAACAACATATAAACACTGGACCACAAGGTCGGTTTGAATTATATGGGTGGTGATTCATATCCACTAGCTGCTCCTCAGAAACCCTACACAGGGTCTGACACAACAACACTCACCAACAACATAGAAGACCAATAAATAACATTACTTTCAATGGAAACAAATTGAAAGCAGTCTCCTTGCAATGGGAACCAAATAAGGAAGCCCTTTTGCCTCTATCACTACTGCTATTCAATATTATGCTGAAAGTCTTTGCTACAAATGCAAGACAAGAAATAGAAGTTAAAGCCATTCAAATTGGCAAAGAAAAAAAAAAGTACAACTTTATTTGCAGTTGATTATTTTATACATAGAAAATCCCAGAGATTCCATTATATTTTTAGAATTAATGGAATGATTCATCTAAGTGGCAAGGTACAAGATCAACATACAAAACTCAGTCAGATTCCTTTGCAACAAAGATAACTCTGAAAGGAAATCAAGAAAACAATATCATTTACAACAGCCACCCAAATCATGAAATGCATAGGAATGAATTTACATGAGAAACAAAATATCTATGGAAAGAAATTTTTAAAATACTACCACAAGAAACAAAAATAGATCTTGTTGTTGTTAAGTGCCATTGAGTTGGTTCTGACCCATAGCAACTTTGTGGTTCAAACTGACTTTGCAGTCCAGCATGTTAACCCACAGCGCCACTGTACATATGCCTTACTTGAGTGATTGCACAGCAGTTTTCAGTTATGGTCCTAGTCCTGATTACTTGGCAAGTCTTAAAGATGACTTTCCATTTTAACCTCCTATCTATACTTAAAGGAGCTCTGGTAGTGCAGTGGATACAAATCAGAATGCTAATCTCACGGTCAGCAGTTTGAAACGACCAGCTGTTCCGCAGGAGAAAGATGAGGCTTTCTGCTCCCGTAAAGATTTACAGCCTTAGAAACCCTGTACAGGGTTGCTATGAGTCAAAACAGATTCCACGGCACATAACAACAACAACAGCCATACTTAGGGAGTCCTGGTTTGGTGCTGGAGGATAAGCATTGGATTGCCAAGAACAATATCAACAGTTTGAACCCACCAGCCAATCCACTGAAACTTTATACAAGGTTGCTATGAATCAGCACAGACTAGACAGCACTTAACAACAACAACCCACTACTTATAAAAATTCACAGCAGACAGCATTCCCAATCCCATTTTATATCACTGAATTGTATACTCCTTACAGAAAAAACTGGAGTCTCTTCCCACCATGGATCAAAATCATACAAACCTCTGTCAGCTGCCTCAGCTGGCCTTTGTATGCACTTGATTCTTCTGATAGTTCATTCTTTTTCACTTGTAGTTCACAGATTTCCTTTCTTAATGGATTCACTAGTTCATAGAACCGAAGCTTTAAAAAAAGAAAAAAAAAAAGCAAATTAGTAAGCAGTCCTGAAATCTATAATTAAAATTTGCCAATGTATTGTACTCTCAATTACTAGTATCTACAAAATGCAAACAAGCCTACTACGACTTAGAGTCCTGGTGTGGCGCTGTACGGTAATGCGTCAGACAGCAAAGTCATTTGAACTGCAAGGTCTATGGTTCAAGCTCACAGGCTGCTCCTTGGAAACCCTACACAGGATCTCTATGGGTCGGAATCGACTCAACAGCACTTAACGACAACTAATACTTTAGTTCTTAGTGTTCGATTAAATTCCCTCCAGAGCAGGTTATCTGTAATTCCCCAACCAGGCCATACTCTACACCTTCCCACTCTTCTAGCAATGCTCTATGCACCACTCCTTATCACCTCCGACTGCTCACTGCACACAAGTTGCTTGTGAGGTATTCAAGGTTTTGCTCTTGCTATTTCCTCTGATAGAAACTTCTTCCCACATAAAGTCAAGGCTCATTTATGCCATCACTTCTTTCAGGTCTCTTATCAAAAGTCACCTAATCACTCCTTGCTTTTCTTTGATGGTAATGAGAACCCCCATTCTGCTTCTGAGATGACTCATTGTATACTCAGCAGGATGGCAAAATGATCAATCACAACTAGCTTTGTTAACAATGCTCACAACTGAATCTATAATCCATTAGCATCTTCTCCTGGCTTCTTTTATCTACACCCATCAGGAAAAAGTTGTTTGGTGGGAGTTTACAAAGACTATGGCTAGAAGACACATTAAATAATTCCAAAACCCCACAGATTTCCAAAAAACAGTCAGGTCACAACAAGTAGGAGTCCTGGTATGGCACTGTAGGATAAGTACTAGACTGCAAGGTTGTTTTGAACTGCAAGGTTAGTGATTCAACCCACCACCTGCTCCTTGGAAACCTTATACAGGTTTGCTAGGAGTCAGAACTGACTCTGTGGCACTTTTTAACAACAACAACACCTTCTTAAAAGCTGACCTCTCCCCCTTGAATTGAACTGGTCTAGTAGATGTCCTTCGAGTACTTTTGTGGTGCTATTGGATATGAACCGCTAACCCCAAAGTTGGTGGCTCAAACCCACCAGCTGCTCCATGGAAGCCCTATACAAGGTGGTTGTAAGTCAGAACTGACACAACAGCACGTAACAACAATAACCACAACAAAGTCTTTAGAAGCCATTGTTTTGATTGGACTCTTTCTTATGAAAGCGCCCTACTGTATTACAGAAAGATTCAGTTGTCTGCAGCCATCTTATGCTAGCAGAAATGTGTAAACACAATTAGTTTGGAATAAGCCTTTGCATATACGTACTGGTACCCCAATAGCAGCACTTTTTGACTTTCTCTCATATATTCAACACAACTGACATTCAAGTATAAAGGGCAAAATAAGCTTTTTGAACTCAGGGAATGTTGTCCTCATGAGCTCTTCCTTAGCAGTAAACTAAGACAGTCCAGGCAGCACACAACCAAAATGAACAGGCAGAAACTGGCAGTTTACTTAGACAACTAAGACTAAACAAGGCTTACAAGAGACAGAGTATAATATGCACTAGCTATAAGCTCAAACAAGATTCAAGGGGTCTTCTATCTTTCAGTTCCCTTTTTCCAGAAACTTTCTGAATTCCCCTCATTATAGTACAACTATTTAAAATTTCAGAGGAAAGATAACAAGTAAATTCCATCATCTTCTGTGTCTTTGAGAACCAGAATTCTTGAAGTAGAAAAAAGATTTAGATGTAATACATAATAAGTAAAAAATGTTGCAGAATTTAACTTGAATTGAAGGTATATATATGAACTCATGAGATATTTTAGTTTTCAAAACTACATATGAACACATGTATATTTCTAATTTTGTTCACCGACAATGGCTAGTCCAGTCACAATTCTGAGTTCCCAGATTAGGGTCTTGATTCCCACCAAATAAGAAATGGCTGATTTCAGGTTTGCAAGAGAAAATGTGTTACAGCCAGCTAGACAGAAAGTTACCAAGGACTCAGTCATGTCAAAAGGACTCCACCTGAAGAGACTGTCATTAGATAAAGATTAAAATTTAATCTTCAACTAGTATAACTGCAACTTAAACCCATCAATCTTCAAATTCATGAGTTCATAAGGGTATGAATCATAATACAGATATTCACACAGATGAGTATATACATTTATTTGCCTGTATGCATATTTATATAATGCAAATATATGCAACTATATTAATTAATAGACATTAAAAGAAAATCAAGCAGCCATCTTTGGAGTTTGGTAGCAAAAAAATTCAAGTTAATAGAAAGAATTAAGCATTTATCATGCCTTTCTAACAAACTATACAACTTGATCAAAAAAAAAAGGTATGAGGGAAGCATCACTTCATTTACTAATTCCAACCAGAGAAATTAAAGAATTAAAATATAACTGTTCAGAAAACTCCAATATATTTAACATTAGGCATCAATTACTGTTAACAGCACAACAAAAAGAGATGTTGATGATAATCACTGTGTAACACCCAGTCAGTTCTGACTCAGCACAACCCTGTATAGGGTTTCTGAGGCTGTAAATCTTTACTGGCGTAAAAGCCTCATTTTTTCCCATGGATAGACCGGTAGATTCGAACTACTGACCTTATGGTTAGCAGCCCAGCTCGTAATCTACTAAACTACCAGGGCTCCTTGAAAAAGAGATACCCAATTATTATTTGCCTCCTGCTACAAGAATTCAACATCACTGTTTTTGCCAAAGGCACCAAATATTACTATGTCCAAGTTTTGGATCCAGTGGGCAATTTGAAAGAAACACAGAAAACAAATGAACATGCTGAACTAGAGCATGAGTATGTATAAAATCCAGAATATGAGAAACTCTGAACTATGGCATCTTCAACAGATAAAATGAAAGGAAAATAAGAAATGGAGAGAAATGTGACATAGCACATTTTAAAGAAGTAAACAAAACTAGAGTATCAGTCTACATTCCTGAGTGACAAAACTATTATTGTTGTGTTAAGTGCCACCAAGTTGAGCCAGTTCCTACTCATAGCGACCCAGTAGTTGGTGAGTTCGAACCACCAGCCTTGCAGTTCAAACTGAGGTCAAGTGCTTATCCTACAGTGCCACACCAGGACTCCCACTAAACTATATGGACATGCAAAAAAATTATCATTACAAAGGTCAACATTAAGTTTATTTTTGAGGAAGAAAGAAGGCTGAGATTAGAATAGAAAATATGCAGGGGATCAAGGGTTGTTGTTGTTGTTAAGTGCCACTGAGTCTCGGTTCCGACCCATAGCGACCCTGTACAGGGTTTCTGAGGGTGTAAATCTTTACAGGAGTAGAAAGCCTCATCTTTCTCCCGCGGAGCAGCTGGTAGTTTCAAACCGCTGAGATTAGAATAGAAAATATGCAGGGGATCAAGGGAGATTAGAAAAATATTTTTTTGAGCTGAGTAGTAGTTTTAAGTTGTGGGTTAATGCACCAGACTGCAAAGTCAGTTGAACAGTTCAAGCGCACCAGCTGCTCCTCGGAAACCCTATACACGGTCACTATGGGTTGGAATGTGACTCCACGGCGTTTAACAACAACATAAATTTTAAGGGTGTTCACTCTATTCTATCTCATTAAGCTATATGTTAATTTTGTGGGGGTCGCTACTATTTTATAATGAAAAGACTAAAAATTTAAATTGATTATAAATGTAAAAAATATGTATGGTAATCCACTTCTAAATTAAAGATTTACATGTACTGATAAACAAGGCTAAGTCAAAAAATATTACTACTACAGCAACAGTTCATACATGCATGGGCTTATTCCAAATAAAATGTGTTTAAACATGTGTCTGTCATCAGTGAATGGCTTCAGACAAGTTCTCTCAATAATACTCTTGTCTTAGTCTCATTAGGGAGCCTTCATAAATATGTTTCAGTCAAAACAGTAGCTTACAAGGGCACCTGCTGAACCAGTTAAATTCAAGGTAAAAATGGTCAGCTCAGAAGGTTATGGTGACTCTTTTGGGGGCTTACAATGAAGTAATCTTTATAGATTTTCTCAAAGGACACAGGAAGATCATGAAAGCTTATTGGGAAGAAGTTTTTTAAAAAACTAAAAACTGCATTAGTAAGAAAAGGTAAAGAAATGTTTTCCCAACACAACAATGCACCTGCTCAATTCTTTGAGAGTAGTAGCAAGGGTTGTCTGTTCTACAACAGTTTCACTGGGAAATCTTATTCCATTCACACTACATCCCTTGTTCCCCAAATTCAAAGAACACAGAAAAGGAACATAATTTGAATCCCTGAAGGATGTACAAATTGCCATTTTGATATGGTACAAATCCAAGACTGCAGAAGTCTTTGGAGATGGGTTAGAGAAATAGGAATGCCAACTTCAGAACCAGATAGAAAGTATGCCAAGAAACAAAATAGCTTCACATTTGATATTTCTGTTTAATAGTGGTTTTTGTGATTTGATAGCCATAATTTTTGACTTACAACTTTATATGTTTGTAATGAAACTGATTATTTCTGGGCTAAATGAAAAACTTTTATTTTTCACTTCATACATTTTGGTGTATGTTATATTTTTTGTAAGTACAATATTTACTGCTTAAAAACCAGTAACATTTAGTCTCTGACATAGAACTCAGAGATGTAATTCTTGGGTTAAGGTAGTGTAGTTGTTTTGAGTTGGCTGCTGATCTCCAAAGTCCTCTGTTCAAATCTACCAGTGGTTTCATAAGAGAAAGATGAGGCTTTCTGATCCTGTAAAGATTTACAGCCTCAGAAAACCTATACAGGGTCATTGTAAGTCAGAACCGACTCCACAGCACTTAACTGCCAACCACCATGGAACAATCTCAGTTTAACCTTGAATAAAGAATTATGTAGTAGAAAAACATTCAAATAAATCCTAAAGCTAAGATGTTTAGAATCAGGCTTCTTGGGGTCATCTGGAAACTACTGTATTTCCTGATTTATCCAGGTCTCTGCAAAGATCTGGAGTCAGAAGAACAAAAAGGAAGAACATGCTCAGCATTTCATACGCTGGGGGAATTGAAGAAAAAAGTCAAGACTTGACTTTTGTTATTGACGGATTCCCTGGGCAAATTATTGAATGATGCACAAAGCATCAAGAGAAGATGGAAGGAATACACAAGTCACTGTACCAAAAGAAAATTGTTGATGTTCAACCGTTTCAAGAGGTAGCATA
>NW_006408581.1:15347923-15350326 GCF_000296735.1 Chrysochloris asiatica | reverse complement strand
GAGATGGATTGGCGAAGTGGCAGCATCAATGGGCTCAAGCATGGCAACAATAGTGAGGTTGGCCCAGGGTTGGACAGTGTTTCATTCTGTTGTGCATAGAGTCGCTATGAGTCAGTACTGACTCGATGGCACCTAACAACAACAACAGTCAGGACTGTTTGGTTCTAAGGACCAGAGTTCTACTCATACTAATCAAATGAAAGGAACGTTTCTCATAAGGATAAATGTGTACTAAAGCTAGAAAATCATCAGACTCTGAGGCAAAAGGACAGGCTATTGCATATCTTTTCTAGCAATATGCCTCAGGGTTTCTCCTTATATACATATTCTACTCTTTGCTCTATAAGATCCCGCCAAGCCATATTTTCCCTGCAGGACTACTGAGAAAAAAGGAATCAATTTCACTAGCTCTCCTACGAATATGCTAATGATAAGTAAGGCGTGGTGCTGGACTTCAAGGTTAATTTGAACTACAGGTCGCTGGTTCAAGCTCACCAGCTACTCTGGAAACTCTATACAGGGTGGTTATGAGTCAGTACTGACACTCGACAACACTTAACAACAACAATCCATAAACTGCCTTTAAGTATCTAAATATAACTGGCCTGTCCTAATTCCTTATTTAAATAAACTTGAAATTTGTGAATTTATGGGTCATGGTTCATTGGGAAATGAGATATAAGTACTCATGTTTCAACAACCTAATCACTCCATACAACATCCTTCCATCTGTAGTGCAGCCCCCATTTCTGGTGGTGGTAAATACCTTCAGTAAAATGGCACAGTTCATCCTTAGAATGATGTTATCATTAGTTGCCATCAAGTCAATTCGGACTCATGGTGACCCCAGGCATACAGAACAGAAATATGCTACATGAGATTTTCAAGGCTGTGACGTTTGGGGTGAAAAGACTGCCAAATATTTCCTCTGAGGTACCTCTGAGTGGGTTCAAACTGCCAGTCTTTTGGCTAATTGTTGTTAAGTACCATAAAGTCAGATCTGACTCACAGAAACCCTGTATGGAGTTTGTGAGGAGTGGCTGGCGGGTTTGAATCACCGATCTTGTGGTTCAAGTGGAACTTGTGGTCCAGTGCTTTATCCTACAGTGCCACAGTGAAAACTAATCTCAGAGCCCTATTTATTGCTTAGCTTTGGAGATCAATGCTCAAAATCCTTTAAAATATGATGATCTGAATACAACATAACATCTTTAGACCAGGACTCTAAGATAATTTCTTACTTGTGTATTCTAAATGTATCTAGAAAGCTACAAAGGCTATCATATAAACTGTAAAATTTTAGTCTGAAAATATGTGAAGGGCTTTTTGAAGTAATACAAGGTACTTGTTGTTGTTAAGTGTCGTGGAGTTGGTTCTGACTCACAGAGACCCTGCACAAAGTTTCCGAGGCTGTGAATCATTACAGGAGCAGAAAGCCTCATCTTTCTCCCACGGAACAGCTGGTAGTTTTGAACTGCTGACTGTGAGGTTAGCAGCCTGATTCGTAACCACTACGCTACCAGAGCTCCTTACAAGATACTTACAGACACATATTCAGGAATAGAAAGCTGATCTTCCGGGAAAGTTTTTAGTTTCAGATACTGCTCTTCTGCCAACTCAAAGTCACGCAGGTTTCGACGAATGTCTCCAGCCTTCTCTCTGAGCTGAAGATTTGTTTCTTCCAGTTGTTTCTGTCTCCGTAAGATAGTTTCCATTTCTTGCTTTAATAATTCTTGATATTTTCTATATTAAGATAGAATTTACAGCAAACTTAAAATTTTTTGACATTAATTTTGTTTCTTCTTTATTGTAACATAAAATTAGAAAGTGAGAAGTTCAACAGAATTCTTCTATTTTTACTACTTATTTACTTAACATGTTAAACATGAAATAACAATTCTATTCTAATAATTACTAGGTAGACACATAAATGAAGTATTGATATATTTTTTTAAATGACTTCAAAAAATAAGTTGGAAAAATTATACATTTTCTCTGCTTAAGACTTAAATCTCTTATATCTGTTTTGAACCCTACCCATGAAAGTAATTTTCATTCTTTTTATCCAGACACTTTATGGTATACAAAGGCATATCAAAGTCCTGGTGTGGCACTGTGGGTTAATATGATGGATTATAAAGTTGGTTTGAATCACAGGGTCGGTGGTTCACGCTCATCAGCTGCTCCTTGGAAACCCTATATAGGGTCTCTATGGGTTGGAACTGACTCATTAGCACTTAACAACAACAACCACCACCAAAATTTTGGAGTCCTGGTGTGGCACTGTGAGTAAATCAATGTACCACTAACCACAAGGTCAGTAGTTCAAACCTACCAGCAACTCCTCAGAAACCCTATATAGGGTTGCTATGAGTCTGAACCAACGCAAAGGAACTTAACAAC
>NW_006408581.1:15346303-15347823 GCF_000296735.1 Chrysochloris asiatica | reverse complement strand
AGGAGAAAGATGAGGCTTTCTGCTCCCATAAAGATTGACAGCCTCGGAAACCCTGTGCAGGGTCGCTATGAGTCGGAACCGACTCCACAGCACATAACAACAACAAATTACAATGATTAATTTTCAGTCCTTTTCTTCCATAACAGAATAGTAGCCTTTAACAAAATCATCTTTATTTCCTTCCTGATACACTTTCTCCATCCAGGTTCCAAGATACCACACACTCTTCTTCATCTTTCTCCTATTTTACTGACAGCACCTACTAAGTCTTTTCTGGTCTGACTTAAATTTAAAATCCTTGATGGTCTTCTCTAACTATATTCACTTTCTTGGAGAATGTACCCAGTTTCAATACTTTACAAACTATCTAATGACTTCCAGATTTGTATCTCTAGACCAGACTTCTCATAATCATCTGTACGGATCTCTACTAAGACAACTCTAACTTAAAATGTTTCAAGTTGATCTCCTGTTTGTTGCCACAAACCTATTTCACTGATCTTTCCATTGACAGCAATTCTACTCTTCCATTTTTCAGACCAAAAATGCTGGTGTCATCCTTGACTTGTCTGGTTTTCATGCCACACATCAAATCCATCAAGAAATTCTTCAGCTTTGTTTGAAATATATCCGGACGCCAATCACTTCTTACTGACATTAGCCATAAACAGGGTTGTTGTAACAGCCACCGCATTGACAGTGCAGCATCACTCAATTCACAGAAAAACATTCAAAGAACTGGACTAGGAACCCTATTTATGAAGGAGTGTCTCTTGAAGTGTGGTCCCAGGACTGGAGCATAAATACCATTTGGGAAACTGGTACAAACAAATCATTTGGGAAAACTCACGTCCTACCACAAATCAGAGCCTCTGAAGGTGGGGTCCAGCAATCTTGCTTTAACAAACTCTCCAGATGTTTCTATTGGATGTTAAAGTCTGAAACATAGTGAACTAATGTGATGTGGTTGCTGTTGCTGTTGCTAAGTACCACTGAGTTGGCTCCAACTCTTAAGAGATCTCGTCTAGGGTTTCCCAGGAGCAACTGGTGGGTTTGAACTGTCAACCTTGCAGTCCAGTGCATATCCTATAGTGCCATACCAGGACTCTGTGATTGTGGCCAATAACTAGTCAGATTAATCAGGATAATTTTTATGGATTTGTTTGATTTTTTTCCTTCAATATTTAAACCTGTCTTGCTCACTTAATGACTTTTTTAAGTCACTTATTCTTACTGAACTCTTCCAAAGAATTCATTATAGTTTTCATAGAAACAATGCATGTTCTTTGTATTCATATTTTAATTTAAAACAGAATTCTGTAAACTGATTAAAAAGTACAACTGGCATTGATATATTTGAGAGTAAATACCACACATTCCATTTTATTTGTTTATTTTTTTAATGTTTTATTGTGAATTATGTGATGGTATACATGGCAGAACATTAGCTTTACATTCATCCTATCGTATATAGTTTCATTGCCATGATTACAATCCCCTCCATGCATCATCAATCAACT